>NW_027663848.1:0-10000 GCF_964034855.1 Anser brachyrhynchus | reverse complement strand
GCCAATGCGTTGGACAGATTCCTACCGCAGTAAGTGGATCTACAAGGAGTAGATTGGCACAAGCCAATTCCATGTACACTCTGGCACCAGCACCAATTCTGTGCTCATCTGCATGGGAAGCCTTAGCCTGGCATTCGGTTCAATCCCCAGCAGCAGCTTTGCTCACCAAAGGTAGCCCCTGAGCCCTCCGTTCCACAAGAGCTACAAGACTCAGCTGTGGCATTTCTTTTCTCATCAGCAAGAGAAACTTCAGTCATAGAATGATAGAATGATAGAATCACAGAATGGCTTGGGTTGGAAGACACCTTAAAGATCATCTAATTCAACCACCCTGCCATGGATAAGGATGCCATCCACTCAGTCAGGTTGCTCAGGACCTCATCCAACCTCGTCTTGAACACCTCCAGGGATGGAGCATCCACAGGTTCACAGGGCAACCCATTCCAGTGTCTCAGTACATCCATAGTAAGAATTTCCTCCTAACATCTAATATAAATCTCCACTCTTTCAGTTAAAAACCATTCCCCCTTGTCCTATCACTACATGTTTAAACAGAAAGTTGCTCTCCATCTTTTTTTATAAGCTTCCTTTAAGTATTGAAAGGCTTCAAAAAGGTCTTCCTGGAATCTTCTTCAGGCTGAACAGCCCCAGCTCTCTCAGCCTTTCTTCACAGGGGAGGTGCTCCAGCCTCCTTTCAACTTCATGGCCCCCCACTGGACCCATTCTAACAGCTCCACACCCTTCTTGTGCTGAGGGTGCCAGACCTAGATGCAGTACTTCATGTGGGACCTACAAGGGCAGAGAAGAGGGGGACAATCACCTCCTTTGACCTGCTGGCCACTCCACTCTACAGAGGAAAAGAGGAGTGGCCATTCCTCTTTTCCTCCCTGACATGGAATCCTGTCTCTTGCATGTTGTACTGGGTCTGTCTGAGAGGGAGTTAACTTTCCCTGCAGCAGCCAATACAGTGTTTTGCTCTGCACTTGTAGCTAGAAAAACATTATTATCACACCAGTGTTTTGTTTATTGTTGAGCAGTGTCCCCCAGAAATCATTACGTTAACGCCTAGTGGATATGAACAATTAAACACCCAAAACTGTTACAGGAAACCACTATTCAGGCATTTATAACACATTTACTATAAAAAATATAGAACTAAGTAACTGTGAGAATGTTTATTGGAAAGCAGAGAAAAAGAAAGAACAATCCAGATTCTGCCTTTTCTGCCAAGAAAAGTGCACTTTACCAAACTGCTTTAGCTGGTTCAAAGAACAGGTGTATTACACATCAGTGTAAGCTATAAGACCAGATAAACCTTGCTATGTTTATTATATCTGTGCAATACAAATAGAACACATCTGTACTGTATAATTATTTATATATACTATTGTATATATATATATACATGTATTTAAAGTGTTATAGTATGTTTTCCTCTGTCACCTGCATTTCACCTTAATCCTGTAATACAATGGCTTCTACTGTAATACAAGAACACCCCAAGTCAAATAAAATGCCAAGGACTGAATAATCATACCTCATTCCTAAATGGAGTTATGAAGAACTGGATCTCGCTTCATATGCAAGAAATACTGTGTATTTATTGAATCCAATATATTCACATTTTAGTGCTAAGTTAAATATAATGAACTTTCCTACACATGCAAATTTTTATTTGTTGCACATTAAGTTTGATTTACTGGGACAAGTTAGACTGATTGTATTTACAGGAGCACTCTGAATCTGCACATGAACTTTGGCCGTCTGTATCAGAAAACTTGGTCAGTTCAGTAACCTAAGGAACATTGCTTGCCTATGAAGTGTCAGAAGAATGGATGAATTATTCTTTAGCATGCTAATAGTTTCAAAGTAGAAAATGGCAAAAGCCCATGCCAAGGGAAATCCAGACAGTGGTCAATCCTGATTTTACAAAAGATATATTCTCAAGTGTTCTCTAACTTTTGAGTGTTGTGTTTGTAATCGTTGAATTTTCTTGCAATTGTAATGTCATTTTCTATTAAGGGATAATATGTATATATATATATACAAGGAAGGACATATGTTTACATTACTAAACCTTTACTGTAACTAAATTAACATCTAGTTCGAATCTTAAGCAAAAGTTGGATCCACAGGCTAAAGTTCTGCCATATGAAAGAGCAGCATAAAACAGCAACATTGTAACAGTAATCAAGAAGACAATGAGACAGAAAATATGAATTTGTGAAATGAAATGAAATGAAAATGTGAATTATCATGAATGCTAGCATTAGTAAGTTAAGATATAATTTACAGTATAGTCATTATATTTGCCCTAATTGTTCAAATGTGCATAGATGAGATTCATTTCCTACAATTTGAACATCTGAAATGTTATCTGGAGAATAAGTCAGCTCAGCATAAGACAGACTAGATGAATCGCACTTTAGAAATGCCTATCTCCTTTGGTACCCCCCCCCCCCAAAAAAAAAAAAAAAAGTGAATAGACCAGATTTAGACATCTAACTTTTGACTCCTTATATGTAGCTAGCTTTTATTTAATGCAGACAGCGCCTCTGACCTCATGTTTCCTAGTTTGCAAGTCCTTGCTGTTTACAGTGTTACATATTTTTTGATAGAGATGCTGAAATATAGTCATTAGACCTCTACCTAGGACCTTCCACAACCTACCCGGCCCCTGATGCCACATGGGAATGCTGGAGCCCCTGGAATGTATTCCACCAACCAAACTCCTAATCATGTTCTCATTGTTAGTGCTACCTATACCTTCACTTCTGAAAGAACTTTTATCCTAGTCTGAAAGTTTTCCACCACAACTTGAGCCTTAGGTAGATACCAGACATTAAAAATTGTAACTTGTGTAGATAACCACTTTGCAACGTTATACAGATAAAAACAAGGAGCTATGCTAAGTGTGAAACAATCTTAAACAAAGGTTAAAAGATAATCTTTCTCAGTAGTCTATCATAGGACTCTCTACATTTTTGCATGTCTTTCATTTCAAGTACATTAATGCAAACCTCCTTACTATTCAGCAGGAAAATGAAACAAATAGTTGATGATATTCTTTAATTTATTTGAAAATACATAGGCTTTTTTTTTTTCAAAAGCCATTCATTTTCCACTAGAATATATACTTTTTGTTCCTGATTCAGTTTTATCTAATAGCAGAAAATATCATTCAATACTAAAATGCTTCAATATTACTAGAAGCCAGGTATTCAATGTCATCAAAACTGTGCTGTTTTGATACTCAAATCTTTTCAAAACTCTAGCCCTCAAAGGATTATTCTTTTATTTATCTATTTATTTATTTGTGATGTTTCTTATAGACAGGTACCTTTTAAACTTCGGATTGAGGTATATGAAAATCACTCAAAAGTACATTGGCATGCAAGTTGTAGGGACTTCATAAAAATAGACCCAAATGTGGTTGAATTTCTTAGTTGTTGTAGAGGGGTAAAGAAATCATAAAAGATGAGTACTTCTTTCTCAGAGAATGAGATCAGTTTCACTTCCTAGCAGTTTCTAAATTGTGTTTGCAATTGTGACTGAAATTATGGAGATAGATGATCACTGGTCTTGACCATTCAGTATTCCAAGGCCACTGAGTGAAGAAGAGGTGCAAAGGTTTTTAACGTTCCTGTTTTGTTTCATTTACAGGATCTCAAGTTTCATTTCTCAAAGAGCAGAATGGATATAAGCATTTCTGAAGTCTTTTGGTATATGTCTGAGTCTATTCCTGTGGGGGCTCTCCATGGGCTGCAGAATCCTTCAGGCTATCTCCACCTGCTCTGGTGTAGGGTCTCCATGCACTGCAGTATGGAAATCTGCTCCACCATGGTACACCATGGTCTGCAGGGGAACTTCTGCTCCTGTGCCCAAACCTCTCCCACTCTTTCTTCACTGACCTTGGTATCTGTGAGTTTGTTTCTGTCTACATTTTCTCACTTCTCTCCCCCAGCTACTGTTGTGTGGTGTTCTTTTTCCCTTTCTTAAATACACAAGAGGCACAACAAATATCACTCTTTGGCTCACCTTTGGTTTTATTTCCAACCTATGATTCTATGAAAAAATGAAAATTACAGAAAGAGAAGTAAGGAGAGACTGCAGACTCAGCAGAAGGAAAAGCTACAGATGGAAGAATAGGCATCAGACTCGGAAGAGGCAATATGCAAGTGAAGAATGTATATTTTCAAAAAGAAACAGAAAAAATAAAAAAAAAAGAAATGAAAATGGAAAAGGAAAAGGAAAATGAAAAGAGAAAAGAGAGAAAAGAGAAAAAGAGAAAGGGAAAGAGAGAGAGAGAAGAAAGATAAAAAAGAGAAAGGAAGATGAAGAAAGAAAGAGAAAGAAATTGAAGAGAGAAGAAGAAGAAGAAAGAAATAAAAGAAAGAAAAGGAAAAGGAAAGGAAAAGGAAAGGAAGAAAAGAAAAAGAAAAAGAAAAAGAAAAAAAAAAAAAAGAAAAAGAAAAAGAAAAAGAAAAAGAAAAAGAAAGAGAAAGAGAAAGAGAAAGAGAAAGAGAAAGAGAAGAAGAGAAGAGAAAGAGAAAGAGAAAGAGAAAGAAAAAGAAAACAAAAAGAAAAGAAAAAGAAAAAGAAAAAGAAAAAGAAAAAGAAAAAGAAAAAGAAAAAGAAAAAAAAAGGAAAAGGAAAGGAAAAGGAAAAGGAAAAGGAAAAGGAAAAGGAAAAGGAAAGGAAAAGGAAAGGAAAAGGAAAAGGAAAAGGAAAAGGAAAAGGAAAAGGAAAAGGAAAAAAAAGGAAAGGAAAAGAAAGAAAAAAAGAAAAAGACAAAGAAAAGAAAAAGAAAAAAAGAAAAAGAAAAGAAAAAGAAAAAGAAAAAGAAAAAGAAAAAGAAAAGAAAAAGAAAAGAAAGAAAAAGAAAAAAAGAAAAGGAAAAGAAAAGGAAAAGGAAAAGGAAAAGGAAAAGGAAAAGGAAAAGAAAAGAAAGAAAAGAAAAGAAAAAGAAAAAAAGAAAAGGAAAAGGAAAAGGAAAAGGAAAAGGAAAAGAAAGGAAAAGAAAAAGAAAAAGAGAAAAAGAAAAGAAAAAGAAAAAGAAAAAGAAAAAGAAAAAAGAAAAAGAAAAAGAAAAAGAAAGAAAAAGAAAAAGAAAAAGAAAAGAAAAAGAAAAAAGAAAAAAAAGAAAAAGAAAAAGAAAAAGAAAAAGAGAAAAGAAAAAGAAAAAGAAAAGAAAAAGAAAAAGGAAAAAGAAAAAGAAAAAGAAAAGAAAAAGAAAAGAAAAGAAAAAGAAAAAGAGAAAAAGAAAAGAAAAGAAAAAGAAAAAGAAAAGAAAAAGAAAAAGAAAAGAAAAGAAAAGAAAAGAAAAGAAAAAGAAAAGAAAGAAGAAGAAAAGAAAATGAAATGAAACATTCCTTTGCAGGAAGGACTGTGTTTTGAAGATTAAAAAGTTCAGGAAGCAAGTGAGAAGGCCAAGAGTCTGCTGGAGTTGGACTTTGCAAACAAAATGTAAATAACAACTTTCTTAAAAACTTTGTAAGAAATTCAAGAGAGAAATGAGCAAGTATATATTAATATTGAGATATAAATTAAGATACTATTAATCAATATTGCCATAAAAATGATGGGTATTCAAAATCTTAAATCTAGATTACAATTCTTTAGTCCTAGATTATACATTTAAATTAATAGGTTCACTGATAGTTTTTCTCATAAAGTGTAGTTAAGTAATAAGAATTGTCATATATGAGTTAAAGAAAATGACAATCTCTTATTGCAGGAAACTGGACTTTCAGATAGTCTCCATTCAGAATACTGAAAGAACAGGCATATTAATTTCAAATCTGTTATGAAAAATTTTAAATGAATTGTCATTTGGGGTGACAATGATGAATAAAGAATAGTGAGCATTATATCTGTATTCAAGAAAGGGAAAAGGAAAGGCTGAATAGCTCAGCAGCTGAAGTCAATACTCTGTAATGTACTAATGAGTTTAAAGAGGAGACTAGTCAAGGGTAGGGTGGTGGTTGGTAATAATTATTTTTGTTGAAAGAGGGGTTGTCAGGATTAAGAGACTGTTAGAATTTTGTTAAATATTTTAGCACAATGGTCTTGACACATAAGGAAATGTGTCTGTATGGAATTTGCAGATGACACAACAGTTTGGAGGACTTCAGTACTGAGAAAACATATATTACTGTGGATGTGGAATGAAATAACACTGAGAATTCATCTATTTCTGGCCTACATTAAATAATAATAAATTGCAGTAGGACAAATACCAGGAGTGGTTACCAATAAAGCTAGAGCAATAGGCAGTGTATTTTGTGGAGAGAAGGTTAAAGAGCTCTATTGATTTATCCTTACAAAACAAAGATTAGGAGAGATTTATTATGCTCTATAAACATATCTGGAGGTAAAGTGAATATATGAGGAAGAGAACACTCTAAGCTGAGAACTAATATTTACACAATAACAATTGGAATGCATTGGTTACAGCCACATTTAGATTTTCTTCATCTAATCATCTAAGTCAGTCAGCTATGCTCATATTGTAATCTACAATTATTTTCCGAAGTATCTCTCTTGCTGCTGATCTGCTACACTTGCTCTGTGCCAGAAACAGTTTTATATTTTTCTCTCTTCCTCTAGTTTTCTGTGAATTCTATTACGGTGAGGTTACAATTGATTTGAAGAACTGTTTCAGATGATTTGGTTTCAGTCAGTGCTTTTAAAGATAGGTTATTACATTCATTAAATGTCCAAAGATGAATCCCAGAAAAGAGGAAATGGAAACTTCTCTGATCTGTAGATAAGAACACTTCCTTTTACAGCCTCATATAGAACAAAGACTTTCCTTTGCTATTCTTTTGCTGCAAGTATTGCCAGTTATCCTTCTCAGTGTGCTTGCAGAATGTCCTGTCTATTTGCAGTCATGTTTGTTTACCTTATTCTTCCTCTTTTGTCTTGCAAATTCTGTTACTTCTGTCAACTTTTCCATGTTTTCCCATGCCTTTTAAACATAACTACAAAATTCTTTGTCCTTTTGGTGGTCACGCTATTCACACGCTTACATAAAATACTTATTAATTGAATTTGACTATGCAATCACCACATGGCAAAGTATTTTTATATTGTTGTTGGTTACACTATTTGAGTTCACTTAAGTTTGGATTCAAAGCAAGCTCAGATTGATTGCATTCTGATTAGTGCACTTGTAATTTACAGGAATTTGAATTCTGATCAAACTCTTGCATTGGTAAAGGTGGAGTATTGAAATCCCGATTCTAGTACTAATTTCATTTTATAAAGAGCATGTAGTCTGTTGTAATATGGTATAGAGGAAATCTTATCACTATTTGAAGCACTTCTCTTCTGTACAGTATGTTACCTTCTTACTTCTTCAGTAGAAGCTCTGAGTTTGAAAGTTTTAAACATTTTGAAGATCATAGATCATAAAATAATTCAAGTTTGAAAGGACCGTTAGAGCTCTTTTAATGAACTCCCTTGCCCAAAGCAGGGCTAACATCCAAGTTAGGCTACGTTGCTTGGAGTTTTGTCTAGTCAAGATTTGTCCATCTCCAAGAAGGCAAGTTCAATAACTTCTATGGGCATCCTGTTCCAGCAGACAGCCATACTTAGAAACTGGTTCCCCTGCGCCCCCCCTTTCCATTTAGTCAGAATTTCTTTTGCAGCATCTCATATCAGATCCTTCTTGTCTCTTAGTTGTGTATCTCTAAGAAGATGCACAACATCTCTCTTCTCATTTTCTCTATAATTTTCCCACCTGGTAGTTGAAGACAGCACTTAGATCTCCCTTCAGCCATCTAACAACAGACCAGAAAAAACATGTTTTTTCCCTCACTGGCACAGACTCAAGATCACTAACCATCTTAGAGGACCTCTGCTAACTATTCACTAGATAAAAAGAGTCCCTAAACATCCACTTTTTGTTTGTTTGTTTGGTTGGTTGGTTTGGTTTGTTTTTCCAACTTGTAGGTCAAATAACCTATGCTTGAGCTAAATACGAGCAGGTATTTGTTGAATCATCAAATGCTATGTCTTCCACATTGGCTCATCAGGCTGAAGTTTAGTCTTGGCATTTTCAGTAGGTCTCTTAGAAGTGTACACTATGCACAGATAAACCTAACATGCAAAACAAGTGCACCTTTTATCACCTGGGTATTTAACTTTAAAAACAGTGCCTGTCATCTCCAGAAGATATCCATGTATGTGAAAGTGTACAAGGTGTTCCCCCAGTTTATCAGAAGTTGTTTGGTTGGTTGGTTGGTTTTTGTTATTTTTTTTTCCCATTGTTTTGTTGTTTCTTAGTTTGGTTGGTTATTTCATTTTATTTTGTTTTCATGTTGAGGTAGCCAAGAAACTTTCTCTGATGAAAAAAATTAGTTCTTTAAAATGAAAACTAATATGGCCTCATAAAGTGTTTCCATTGGAAGGTATATACACACACACACACACATGAAAATGCTAGAAGGAAAAGAAAAAAAAAAAAGAAAGTATAAAAAACAACTGACGAATTTTTAAATTCCTCACAGATCAAACCAGGAAAATTTCAAGCTAAAAAAGAAAAAAAAAAAAGAAAAATATTTTATATGCAGAGAAATAAATTAGTGCGAACAATAATTCAAAATCATGCTGATTCATTTGTGTTTTTTGTTGTTGTTAAAAGAGGATATAATCATGCACTAGTAAAACGTTAATATTAGCACAAAAATTAAACCAAAAGGGACCCACTGCTGCCCAGAGCTGAGCTAATAAACAATCTCTAATTACATAACCAATACAGAATATATTCACAGATATTGAGATATATATGCCAACTGATGACTTTTTTTTTTTTTGAATCCTTTATATTTAACGTATTAATCCTCACATGGATTTACATGCTGGAGTTACCAAATTTCATGGCAACTGCATAGCTAATTCAATTTGAATTATCAGGAAAGTATGACATTTAAAAATACAAACCACCAAACCACCCAATAATAAATGCTCTTAAGCTGGTATGTAAGCTAAATTTATTTGGAATCATAGGATGGCTTGGATTGGAAGGGACCTTAAAAATCATCTAATTCCAACCCCACTGCTATGGGCAGGGACACCTTCCACTAGACCAGGTTGCTCAAAGCCCCATACAACCTGGATTTGAACACTTCCAGGGTTGGGGCATCCACAACTTCTCTGGGCAACCTGTTCCAGTACCTCACCACCCTCAGACTACAGAATTTCTTCCTTTCTTTATTTATATGCCTGATTGTGAGCTCTGGAAAAGTATACACTTTAGTTAGAATTTTAGCTAAATATTATATTTTATCAACTATTGACAAACAGCCTGGAAAACCAACACTGCATAGTAATAGCTCATGGGCTAGAAGTCTCCCTGTGGCAAAGAAAAACACCTGCAAGTGCTGCTCCTGACTGGAAATCTAAACCCCTTTTTACATGGAAAAGGTTGAATTTAAATTCTTCCTTTTCAAACATTTCACCATCAGACAGAAGAATATTTTAATGAGAGACTCCGAAGTTTACACTCTAATGCAAATATATGTATATGTATTATTAATTCAGAAAGAGGGTATGAAATATAATAAGTAAAACTATACAGCCAAATGGAAAAGAACTTCAAAAAGGTGAGACACAGCTTTTAGTGCTTGGATTTCACTCTTACAACCCAAGCTCTTAACTGTTTCATAACCATTTCAATATTATCTCTTAGGTCCTATTTAGTTGTTTTGTGCAAAACAATTGCTTCATTGTGATTCTTCCAAAAGAAGACACCTCTTTGACATCCTAAGGATACTATTCACCCAGGAAAAAATGTAAGATGTGGCCTCAGGTCCAATTGGGCTAAATTTCTATGTCTTATTTCTTTTTTATAAGTGTTAATTTATCAGAGCTAAAGCTGTTTAGACCTTTCACTAAAGGAGGCTGGTAAAAGGTGTTGCTCTGGATTTGTAGCAATTTTGCAGAAGTTTAGGCATGAGAGAGACACTACTCTTGGACTCTGGCAGTTTTGAGTATG
>NW_027663849.1:0-111000 GCF_964034855.1 Anser brachyrhynchus | reverse complement strand
ACCCAGTGGTGCCAGTGCACTCTCTGGACTCACTGCACTGCATCCCCAGTGGTGCCAGTGCACTCTCTAGACTCACTGCACTGTATCCCCAGTGGTGCCAGTGCACTCTCTAGACTCACTGCAGGGCATCCCCAGTGGTGCCAGTGCACTCTCTGGACTCAGTGCACTGCATCCCCAGTGGTGCCAGTGCACTCTCTGGACTCACTGCACTGCATCCCCAGTGGTGCCAGTGCATTCTCTGGACTCACCGAACTGCACCCTGAGTGGTGCCAGTGCACTCTCTGGACTCACTGCACCGCATCCCCAGTGGTGCCATTGCACTCTCTGGACTCACTGCGCTGCATCTCCAGTGGTGGCAGTGCACTCTCTGGACTCACTGCAGTGCATCCCCAGTGTTGCCTGTGCACTCTCTGGAGTAACTGCAGTGCATCCCCAGTGGTGCCGAAGCACTCTCTGGACTCCCGGCACCGCATCGCCATAGGTGCCAGGGCACTCTCTGGGCTCACTGAACTGCTTCCCCGTGGTGCCAGAGCACTCTCTGGAGTCAGTGCAGTGCATCCCTAGTGGTGCCAGTGCACTCTCTGGACCTCCGGCACCGCATCCCCAGTGGTGCCAGTGCACTCTCTGGACTCGCAGCACTGCATCCCCAGTGGTGCCAGTGCACTCTCTCGAGTCACTGCACTACATCCCCAGTGGTGCCAGTGCACTCACTGGACTCACTGTACTGCATCATCAGTGGTGCCATTGCACTCTCTGGACTCACTGCACTGCATCCCCAGTGGTTCCAGTGCACTCTCTGGACTCACTGCACTGCATCCCCAGTGGTGCCAGTGCACTCACTGGACTCAGTGTACTGCATCCCCAGTGGTGCCAGTGCACTCTCTGGACTCACTGCACTGCATCCCCAGTGGTTCCAGTGCATTCACTGGACTCACTGTACTGCATCTCCAGTGGTGCCAGTGCACTCTCTGCACTCACTGCACTGCATCCCCAGTGGTGCCAGTGCACTCACTGGATTCACTGCACTGCATCCCCAGTGGTGCCAGTGCACTCTCTGGACTCACTGCAGGGCATCCCCAGTGGTGCCAGTGCACTCTCTGGACTCACTGAAGTGCATCCCCAGTGGTGCCAGTGCACTCTCTGGATTCACTGCAGTGCATCCCCAGTGGTGCCAGTGCAGTCACTGGACTCACTGCAGTGCATCCCCAGTGGTGCCAGTGCACTCTCTGGACTCACTGCAGGGCATCCCCAGTGGTGCCAGTGCACTCTCTGGACTCACTGCACTGCATCCCCAGTGGTGCCAGTGCTATCCCTGGACTCACTTTAGTGCATCCCCAGTGGTGCCAGTGCACTCTCTGGACTCACTGCAGGGCATCCCCAGTGGTGCCAGTACACTCTCTGGACTCACTGCACTGCATCCCCAGCGGTGCCAGTGCACTCTCTGGACTCACTGCAGTGCATCCCCAGTAGTGCCAGTGCACTCTCTGCACTCACTTCACTGCATCCCCAGTGGTGCCAGTGCACTCTCTGGACTCACTGCAGTGCATCCCCAGTGGTGCCAGTGCACTCCCTGGACTCACTGCACTGCTCCAGCCGCGGCAGCCGCTCCAGCCGCGGTAGCCCTCCAGCCGTGGCAGCCGCTCCACTCGGTAGCGGCTGGAGCGGCTGCCGCGGCTGGAGCGGCTGGAGCTGCTGCCGCGGCTGGAGCGGCTGCCGCGGTTGGAGCGGCTGCCGCGGCTGGAGCGGCTGGAGCGCCTGCCGCGGCTGGAGCGGCTGGCGCGGCTGGAGGGGCTACCGCGCCTGGAGCGGTTAACGCGGCTGGAGCGCATGCCGAGGCTGGAGCGGATGCCGCGGCTGGTGCGGCTGGAGAGGCTGCCGCGGCTGGAGCAGTGCAGTGAGTCCAGAGAGTGCACTGGCACCATTGGGGATGCAGTGCAGTGAGTCCAGAGAGTGTACTGGCACCACTGGGGATGCAGTGCAGTGAGTCCAGAGAGTGCACTGGCACCACTGGGGATGCAGTGCAGTGAGTCCAGAGAGTGCACTGGCACCACTGGGGATGCAGTGTAGTGAGTCCAGAGAGTGCCCCGGCAACACTGGGAATGCACTACAGTGACTCCAGAGAGTGCCCCGGCAACACTGCGAATGCACTACAGTGACTGCAGAGGGTGCACTGACACCACTGGGGATGCAGTGCCGCGAGTCCAGAGAGTGCACTGGCACCACTGGGGATGCGGTGCCGGGAGTCTAGAGAGTGCTTTGGCACCACTGGGGATGCACTGCAGTTAGTCCAGAGAAAGCACTGGCACCACTGGGGATGCAGTGCAGTGAGTCCAGAGAGTGCACTGGCACCACTGGGGATGCAGTGCAGTGAGTCCAGAGAGTGCACTGGCACCACTGGGTATGCAGTGCACTGAGTCCAGAGAGTGCACTGGCACCACTGGGGATGCGGTGCACTGAGTCCAGAGAGTGCACTGGCACCAATCAGGGTGCAGTGCCGTGACTACAGAGAATGCACTGGCACCACTGGGGATGCAGTGCAGTGAGTCCAGAGAGTGCACTGACACCACTGGGGATGCGGTGCCTGGAGTGCAGAGAGTGCTTTGGCACCACTGGGGATGCACTGCTGTGAGTCCAGAGAGTGCACTGGCACCACTGGGGATGCACTGCAGTGAGTCCAGACAGTGCACAGGCACCACTGGGGTTGCAGCGCAGTGACTCCAGAGAGTGCACTGACACCAGTGGGAATGCGGTGCAGTGAGTCCAGAGAGTGCAATGCCACCACTCAGCGTGCAGTGCGGTGAGTCCAGAGAGTGCATTGGCACCACTGGGGATGCACTGCAGTGAGTCCAGAGTGCACTCGCACCACTGGGGATGCACTGCGGTGAGTCCAGAGAGTGCACTGGCACCACTGGGGTTGCAGTGCAGTGAGTTCAGAGAGTGCACTGGCACCACTGAGAATGCACTTCAGTGTGTCCAGAGAGTGCACTGGCACCACTGGGGATGCAGTGCAGTGAGTCCAGAAAGTGAACTAGCACCACTGGGGATGCAGTGCTGTGAGTCCAGAGAGTGCACTGGCACCACTGGGGATGCAGTGCAGTGAGTCCAGAGAGTGCCGCTCCAACCTCGGCATCCGCTCCAGCCCAGTCAACCGCTGCAGCCGCGGTAGCCCCTCCAGCCGCGGCAGACACTCCTGCCGCGGCAGCCGCTCCAGCCGCTCCAGCCGCGGCAGCCGCTCCAGCCGCGCCAGCCGCTCCAGCCGCGGCAGCCGCTCCAGCCGCTCCAGCCGCGGCAGCCGCTCCAGCCGCGGCAGCCGCTCCAGCCGCGGCAGCCGCTCCAGCCGCTCCAGCCGCGGCAGCCGCTCCAGCCGCTACCGAGTGGAGCGGCTGCCACGGCTGGAGGGCTACCGCGGCTGGAGCGGCTGCCGCGGCTGGAGCAGTGCAGTGAGTCCAGGGAGTGCACTGGCACCACTGGGGATGCAGCGCAGTGACTCCAGAGAGTGCACTGACACCACTGGGGATGCGGTGCAGTGAATCCAGAGAGTGCACTGGCACCACTGGGGATGCAGTGCAGTGAGTCCAGAGAGTGCACTGGCACCACTGGGGATGGAGTGCAGTGAGTCCAGAGAGTGCACTGGCACCACTGGGGAGGCACTGCAGTGAGTCCAGAGTGCACTAGCACCACTGGGGATGCAGTGCAGTGAGTCCAGAGAGTGCACTGGCACCACTGGAGATGCACTTCAGTGAGTGCAGAGAGTGCACTGGCACCACTGGGGATGCAGTGCAGTGAGTCCAGAGAGTGCACTGGCACCACTGAGAATGCACTTCAGTGAGTCCAGAGAGTGCACTGGCACCACTGGGGATGCAGTGCAGTGAGTCCAGAGAGTGCCTCTCCAGCCTCGGCATCCGCTCCAGCCGCGTCAACCGCTCCAGCCGCGGTCGCCCCTCCAGCCGCGGCAGACGCTCTAGACGCTCCAACCGCGTCAGCCTCTCCAGCCGCGTTAGCCCCTCCAGCCGCGGCAGCCGCTCCAGCCGCGGCAGTCGCTCCAGCCGCTACCGAGTGGAGCGGCTGCCACGGCTGGAGCGGTTGCCGCGTTTGGAGGGCCTACCGCGGTACGAGAGACTGCCGCGTATGCCGCGGACGGAGCGGCTGCCGCGGCTGGAGCGGCTGCCGCGGCTGCCGCGCCTGCCGAGGCTCGTAGGCTACCGCGGCTGGAGCGACTGCCACGGCTGGAGCAGTGCAGTGAGTCCAGAGAGTGCACTGGCACCTTTGGGGATGCACTGCAGTGCCTGCAGAGAGTGCCCTGGCACCACTGGGGATGCAGTGCAGTGAGTCCAGAGAGTGCACTGGCACCACTGGGGATGCATTGCAGTGAGTCCAGAGAGAGCACTGGCACCACTGGGGATGCAGTGCAGTGAGTCCAGAGAGAGCACTGGCACCACTGGGGATGCACTGCAGTGAGTCCACAGAGTGCACTTGCACATGTGGGGATGCACTGCAGTGAGTCCAGAGAGTGCACTGGCACCACTGGGGATGCACTGCAGTCATTCCAGAGAGTGCTTTGCATCCACTGGGGATGCAGTGCAGTGAGTCCAGAGAGTGCACTGGCACCACTGGGGATGCAGTGCAGTGAGTCCAGAGAGTGCACTGGCACCACTGGGGATGAGGTAACTGGAGTCCAGAGAGTGCTTTGGCACCACTGGGGATGCACTGCAGTGAGTCCAGAGAGTGCACTGGCACCACTGGGGATGCAGTGAAGTGAGTGCAGAGCGTGCACTGGCACCACTGGGGATGCAGTGCAGTCAGTCCACAGAGTGCACTGGCACCACTGGGGATGCAGTGCAGTGAGTCCAGAGAGTACACTGGCACCACTGGGGATGCAGTGCAGTGAGTCCAGAGAGTGCACTGGCACCACTGGGGATGCAGTGCAGTGAGTCCAGTGAGTGTACTGGCACCACTGGGCATGCACTGCAGTGAGTCCAGAGAGTGCACTGGCACCACTGAGAATGCACTTCAGTGAGTCCAGAGAGTGCACTGGAAACCACTGGGGATGCAGTGCAGTGAGTCCAGAGAGTGCACTAGCACCACTGGGGATGCAGTGCAGTGAATCCTGTTAGTACACTGGCACCACTGGGGATGCAGTGCAGTGAGTCCAGAGAGCTCACTGGCACCACTGGGGATGCACTGCAGTGAGTCCAGAGAGTGCACTGGCACCAATGGAGATGCAGTACAGTGAGTCCAGTGAATGCACTGGAACCACTGGGGATGCAGTGCAGTGAGTCCAGAGAGTGCACTGGCACCACTGGGGATGCAGTACTGTGAGTCCAGTGAGTGCACTGGCTCCACTGGGCCTGCAGTGCAGTGAGTCCAGAGAGTGCACTGGCACCACTGGGGATGCAGTGCAGTAAGTCCAGAGAGTGCACTGGCACCACTGGGGATGCAGTGCAGTGAGTCCAGAGAGTACACTGGCACCACTTGGGATGCAGTGCAGTGAGTCCAGAGAGTGCACTGGCACCACTGGGGATGCAGTGCAGTGAGTCCAGTGAGTGTACTGGCACCACTGGGCATGCACTGCAGTGAGTCCAGAGAGTACACTGGCACCACTGAGAATGCACTTCAGTGAGTCCAGAGAGTGCACTGGAAACCACTGGGGATGCAGTGCAGTGAGTCCAGAGAGTGCACTAGCACCACTGGGGATGCAGTGCAGTGAATCCTGTTAGTACACTGGCACCACTGGGGATGCAGTGCAGTGAGTCCAGAGAGTGCACTGGCACCAATGGAGATGCAGTACAGTGAGTCCAGTGAATGCACTGGAACCACTGGGGATGCAGTGCAGTGAGTCCAGAGAGTGCACTGGCAGCACTGGTGATGCAGTACTGTGAGTCCAGTGAGTGCACTGGCACCACTGGGGATGTAGTGCAGTGACTCGAGAGAGTGCACTGGCACCACTGGGGATGCAGTGCAGTGAGTCCAGAGAGTACACGGGCACCACTGGTGATGCAGTGCAGTGAGTCCAGAGAGTGCACTGGCACCACTGGGGATGCAGTGCAGTGAGTCCCGAGAGTGCACTGGCACCACCGGGGATGCAGTGCAGTGAGTCCAGAGAGTGCACTGGCACCACTGGGGATGCACTGCAGTGAGTCCAGAGAGTGCACTGGCACTACTGGGGATGCAGTGCAGTGAGTCCAGAGAGTGCACTGGCACCACTGGGGATGCAGTGCAGTGAGTCCAGAGAGTGCACTGGACCAGTGGGCTAGCAGTACAGTGAGTCCAGAGAGTGCACTGGCACCACTGGGGATGCAGTGCAGTGAGTCCACAGAGTGCACTGGCACCACTGGGGATGCAGTGCAGTGAGTCCAGAGACTTCACTGGCACCACTGGGAATGCAGAGAAGTGAGTCCAGAGAGTGCACTGGCACCACTGGTTATGCACTACAGTGAGTCCAGAGATTGCACTGGCACCAATGGGGATGCAGTGCAGTGAGTCCAGAGAGTGCACTGGCTCCACTGGGGATGCAGTGCAGTGAGTCCAGAGAGTGCACTGGCACCACTAAGGCTTCAGTGCAGTGAGTCCAGAGAGTGCACTGGCACCACTGGGGTTGCACTGCAGTGAGTCCAGAGAGTGCTTTGGCACCACTGGGGATGCAGTGCAGTGAGTCCAGAGAGTGCACTGGACCAGTGGGCTAGCAGTACAGTGAGTCCAGAGAGTGCACTGGCACCACTGGGGATGCAGTGCAGTGAGTCCAGAGAGTGCACTGGCACCTCTGAGAATGCAGTACAGTGAGTCCAGAGAGTGCACTGGCACCAATGGGGATGCACATCAGTGAGTTCAGAGAGTGCACTGGCACCACTGGGGATGCAATGCAGTGAGTCCAGAGAGTGCACTGGCGCCACTGGGGATGCACTGCAGTGAGTCCAGAGAGTGCACTGGCACCACTGGGGATGCAGTGCAGTGAGTCCAGAGAGTGCACTGGCACCACTGGGGATGCACTTCAGTGAGTCCAGAGAGTGCACTGGCACCACTGGGGATGCACTGCAGTGAGTCCAGAGAGTGCACTGGCGCCACTGGGGATGCAGTACAGTGAGTCCAGAGTGTGCACTGGCACCACCGAGAATGCACTTCAGTGACTCCAGAGAGTGCACTGGCACCACTGGGGATGCACTGCAGTGAGTCCAGAGAGTGCACTGGCACCACTGGGGTTGCACTGCAGTGAGTCCAGAGAGTGCACTGGCACCACTGGGGATGCACTTCAGTGAGTCCAGAGAGTGCACTGGCACCACTGGGGATGCACTGCAGTGAGTCCAGAGAGTGCACTGGCACCACTGGGGATGCACTACAGTGAGTCCAGAGAGTGCACTGGCACCACTGGGGATGCAGTGCAGTGAGTCCAGAGAGTGCACTGGCACCACTGGGTATGCAGTGCAGTGAGTCCAGAGAGTGCACTGGCACCACTGGGGATGCACTGCAGTGAGTCCAGAGAGTGCACTGGCACCACTGGGGATGCAGTGCAGTGAGTCCAGAGATTGCACTGGCACCACTGGGGATGCAGTGCAGTGAGTCCAGAGAGTGCACTGGCACCACTGGGGATGCAGTGCAGTGAGTCCAGAGAGTGCACTGGCACCACTGGGGATGCAGTACAGTGAGTCCAGAGAGTGCACTGGCACCACTGGGGATGCAGTGCAGTGAGTCCAGAGAGTGCACTGGCACCACTGGGGATGCAGTGCAGTGAGTCCAGAGAGTGCACTGGCACCACTGGGGATGCAGTACAGTGAGTCCAGAGAGTTCACTGGCACCACTGGGGATGCACTGCAGTGAGTCCAGAGAGTGCACTGGCACCACTGGGGATGCAGTGCAGTGAGTCCAGAGAGTGCACTGGCACCACTGGTGATGCCCTGCAGTGAGTCCAGAGATTGCACTGGCACCACTGGTGATGCAGTACAGTGAGTCCACAGAGTGCACTGGCACCAATGGGGATGCACTGCAGTGAGTCCACAGAGTGCACTGGCACATGTGGGGATGCACTGCAGTGAGTCCAGAGAGTGCACTGGTACCACTGGGGATGCAGTGACGCGAGTCCAGAGAGTGCACTGGCACAACTGGGGATGCACTGCAGTCATTCCAGAGAGTGCACTGGAACCACAGGGGATGCGGTGCAGTGAGTCCAGAGAGTGCACTGGCACCACAGGGGATGCAGTGCAGTGAGTCCAGAGAGTGCACTGGCACCACTGGTGATGCGGTACCGGGAGTCCAGAGAGTGCTTTGGCACCACTGGGGATGCACTGCAGTGAGTCCAGAGAGTGCACTGGCAGCACTGGGGATGCAGTGCAGTGAGTCCAGAGAGTGCACTGGCACCATTGGTGATGCAGTATAGTGAGTCCAGAGAGTGCACTGGCACCACTGGGGATGCAGTGCAGTGAGCCCAGAGAGTGCACTGGCACCACTGGGGATGCAGTACAGTGAGTCCACAGAGTGCACTGGACCAGTGGGGATGCAGTACAATGAGTCCAGAGAGTGCACTGGCACCACTGGGGATGCAGTGCATTGAGTCCAGAGAGTGCACTGGCACCATTGGTGATGCAGTGCAGTGAGTCCACAGAGTGTACTGGCACCACTGGGGATGCAGTGCAGTGAGCACAGAGAGTGCACTGGCACCACTGGAGATGCAGTACAGTGAGTCCAGTGAATGCACTGGAACCACTGGGGATGCAGTGCAGTGAGTCCAGAGAGTGCACTGGCAGCACTGGTGATGCTGTACTGTGAGTCCAGTGAGTGCACTGGCTCCACTGGGCCTGCAGTGCAGTGAGTCCAGAGAGTGCACTGGCACCACTGGGGATACAGTGCCGTAAGTCCAGAGAGTGCACTGGCACCACCGATGATGCAGTACAGTGAGTCCAGTGAGTGCACTGGCACCACTGGGGATGTAGTGCAGTGAGTCCAGAGAGTGCACTGGCACCACTGGGGATGCAGTGCAGTGAGTCCAGAGAGTACACTGGCACCACTGGGGATGCAGTGCAGTGAGTCCAGAGAGTGCACTGGCACCACTGGGGATGCAGTGCAGTCAGTCCCGAGAGTGAACTGGCACCACCGGGGATGCAGTGCAGTGAGTCCAGAGAGTGCACTGGCACCACTGGGGATGCACTGCAGTGAGTCCAGAGAGTGCACTGGCACCACTGGGGATGCAGTGCAGTGAGTCCAGAGAGTGCACTGGCACCACTGGGGATGCAGTGCAGTGAGTCCAGAGAGTTCACTGGCACCACTGGGGATGCACTGCAGTGAGTCCAGAGAGTGCACTGGCACCACTGGGGATGCAGTGCAGTGAGTCCAGAGACTTCACTGGCACCACTGGGAATGCAGAGAAGTGAGTCCAGAGAGTGCACTGGCACCACTGGTGATGCAGTGCAGTGAGTCCAGAGATTGCACTGGCACCACTGGGGATGCACTACAGTGAGTCCAGAGATTGCACTGGCACCACTGGGGATGCAGTGCAGTGAGTCCAGAGAGTGCACTGGCACCACTGGGGATGCAGTGCAGTGAGTCCAGAGAGTGCACTGGCACCACTGGGGCTTCAGTGCAGTGAGTCCAGAGAGTGCACTGGCACCACTGGGGATGCACTGCAGTGAGTCCAGAGAGTGCACTGGACCAGTGGGGATGCAGTACAGTGAGTCCAGAGAGTGCACTGGCACCACTGGTGATGCAGTGCAGTGAGTCCAGAGAGTGCACTGGCACCACTGGGGATGCACTGCAGTGAGTCCAGAGAGTGCACTGGCACCACTGGGGATGCAGTGCAGTGAGTCCAGAGAGAGCACTGGCACCACTGGGGATGCAGTACAGTGAGTCCAGAGAGTGCACTGGCGCCACTGGGGATGCAGTGCAGTGTGTCCAGAGAGTGCACTGGCACCACTGGGGATGCAGTGCAGTGAGTCCAGAGAGTGCACTGGCACCACTGTGGATGCAGTGCAGTGAGTCCAGTGAGTGTACTGGCACCACTGGGGATGCACTGCATTGAGCCCAGAGAGTGCACTGGCACCACTGAGAATGCACTTCAGTGAGTCCAGAGAGTGCACTGGCACCACTGGGGATGCAGTGCAGTGAGTCCAGAGAGTTCACTGGCACCACTGGCGATGCACTGCAGTGAGTCCAGAGAGTGCACTGGCACCACTGGGGATGCAGTGCAGTGAGTCCAGAGAGTGCACTGGCACCACTGGTGATGCACTGCAGTGAGTCCAGAGATTGCACTGGCACCACTGGGGATGCAGTACAGTGAGTCCACAGAGTGCACTGGCACCACTGGGAATGCAGTACAGTGAGTCCAGAGAGTGCACTGGCACCACTGGGGATGCAGTGCAGTGAGTCCAGAGATTGCACTGGCACCACTGGGCATGCAATGCAGTGAGTCCAGAGACTTCACTGGCACCACTGGGGATGCAGTGCAGTGAGTCCAGAGAGTGCACTGGCACCACTGGGGATGCAGTGCAGTGAGTCCAGAGAGTGCACTGGCACCACTGGGGATGCACTGCAGTGAGTCCAGAGAGTACACTGGCACCACTGGGGATGCAGTACAGTGAGTCCAGAGAGTACACTGGCACCACTGGGGATGCACTGCAGTGAGTCCAGAGAGTGCACTGGCACCACTGGGGATGCACTACAGTGAGTCCAGAGATTGCACTGGCACCACTGGGGATACAGTGCAGTGAGTCCAGAGAGTGCATTGGCACCACTGGGGATGCAGTGCAGTGAGTCCAGAGAGTGCACTGGCACCACTGGTGTTGCAGTGCAGTGAGTCCAGAGAGTGCACTGGCACCACTGGGGATGCAGTGCAGTGAGTCCAGAGAGTGCACTGGCACCACTGGGGATGCGGTACCGGGAGTCCAGAGAGTGCTTTGGCACCACTGGGGATGCACTGCAGTGAGTGCAGAGAGTGCACTGGCACCACTGGGGATGCAGTGCAGTGAGTCCAGAGAGTGCTCTGTCACCACTGGGGATGCAGTACAGTAGGTCCACAGAGTGCACTGGCACCACTGGGGATGCAGTGCAGTGAGTCCAGAGAGTGCACTGGCACCACTGGGGATGCACTGCAGTGAGTCCAGAGAGTGCACTGGCACCACTGGAGATGCGGTCCAGTGAGTCCAGTGAATGCACTGGCAGCATTGGGGATGCAGTGCAGTGAGTCCAGAGAGTGCACTGGCACCACTGGGGATGCAGTGCAGTGAGTCCACAGAGTGTACTGGCACCACTGGGGATGCAGTGCAGTGAGCACAGAGAGTGCACTGGCACCACTGGAGATGCAGTACAGTGAGTCCAGTGAATGCACTGGAACCACTGGGGATGCAGTGCAGTGAGTCCAGAGAGTGCACTGGCACCACTGGGGATGCAGTGCAGTAAGTCCAGAGAGTGCACTGGCACCACTGGGGATGCAGTGCAGTGAGTCCAAAGACTTCACTGGCACCACTGGGGATGCAGTGCAGTGAGTCCAGAGAGTACACTGGCACCACTGGGCATGCAGTGCAGTGAGTCCAGAGACTTCACTGGCACCACTGGGAATGCAGTGCAGTGAGTCCAGAGAGTGCACTGGCACCACTGGGGATGCAGTGCAGTGAGTCCAGAGAGTGCACTGGCAGCACTGGGGATGCAGTGCAGTGAGTCCACAGAGTGCACTGGCACCACTGGGGATGCACTGCAGTGAGTCCAGAGAGTACACTGGCACCACTGGGGATGCAGTACAGTGAGTCCGGAGAGTGCACTGGCACCACTGGGGATGCACTGCAGTGAGTCCAGAGAGTGCACTGGCACCACTGGGGATGCACTACAGTGAGTCCAGAGATTGCACTGGCACCACTGGGGATACAGTGCAGTGAGTCCAGAGAGTGCACTGGCACCACTGGGGATGCAGTGCAGTGAGTCCAGAGAGTGCACTGGCAGCACTGGAGTTGCAGTCCAGTGAGTCCAGTGAATGCACTGGCACCACTGGGGATGCTGTGCAGTGAGTGCAGAGAGTGCACTGGCACCACCTGTGATGCAGTACAGTGTGTCCAGTGAGTGCACTGGCACCACTGGGGATGCAGTGCTGTGACTCCGGAGAGCGCACTGGCACCACTGGGGATGCCGTGCAGTCAGTCCAGTGAGTACACTGGCACCACTGGGGATGCAGTACAGTGAGTCCAGAGAGTGCACTGGCACCACTGGGGATGCAGTACAGTGAGTCCAGAGAGTGCACTGGCACCACTGGGGATGCAGTGCAGTGAGTGCAGAGAGTGCACTGGCACCACTGGGGATGCAGTGCAGTGAGTCCAGAGAGTGCACTGGCACCACTGGGGATGTGTCCAGTGAGTCCAGTGAGTGCACTGGCACCACTGGGGATGCAGTGCAGTCAGTCCAGTGAGTGCACTGGCACCACTGGGGGTGCAGTACAGTGAGTCCAGAGAGTGCACTGGCACCACTGGGGATGCCCTGCAGTGAGTGCAGAGAGTGCACTGGCACCACCTGTGATGCAGTACAGTGTGTCCAGTGAGTGCACTGGCACCACTGGGGATGCAGTGCTGTGACTCCGGAGAGCGCACTGGCACCACTGGGGATGCCGTGCAGTCAGTCCAGTGAGTACACTGGCACCACTGGGGATGCAGTACAGTGAGTCCAGAGAGTGCACTGGCACCACTGGGGATGCAGTACAGTGAGTCCAGAGAGTGCACTGGCACCACTGGGGATGCAGTGCAGTGAGTGCAGAGAGTGCACTGGCACCACTGGGGATGCAGTGCAGTGAGTCCAGAGAGTGCACTGGCACCACTGGGGATGTGTCCAGTGAGTCCAGTGAGTGCACTGGCACCACTGGGGATGCAGTGCAGTCAGTCCAGTGAGTGCACTGGCACCACTGGGGGTGCAGTACAGTGAGTCCAGAGAGTGCACTGGCACCACTGGGGATGCCCTGCAGTGAGTCCAGAGAGTGCACTGGCACCACTGGGGATGCAGTGCAGTGAGTCCAGAGAGTGCACTGGCACCACTGGGGATGCAGTGCTGTGACTCCAGAGAGTTCACTGGCACCACTGGGGATGCACTGCAATGAGTCAAGAGAGTGCACTGGCACCACTGGAGATGCACTGCAGTGAGTCCAGAGAGTGCACTGTCACCACTGGGTATGCAGTACAGTGAGTCCAGAGAGTGCACTGGCACCACTGGGGATGCAGTACAGTGAGTCCAGAGAGTGCACTGGCACCACTGGGGATGCAGTGCAGTGAGTCCAGAGAGTGCACTGGCACCACTGGGGATGCAGTGCAGTGAGTCCAAAGACTTCACTGGCACCACTGGGGATGCAGTGCAGTGAGTCCAGAGAGTGCACTGGCACCACTGGGGATGCACTTCAGTGAGTCCAGAGAGTGCACTGGCACCACTGGGGATGCACTGCAGTGAGTCCAGAGAGTGCACTGGCACCACTGGGGATGCACTTCAGTGAGTCCAGAGAGTGCACTGGCACTACTAGGGATGCAGTGCTGTGAGTCCAGAGAGTGCACTGGCACCACTGGGGATGCAGTGCAGTGAGTCCAGAGAGTGCACTGGCACCACTGGGGATGCAGTGCAGTGAGTCCAGAGAGTGCACTGGCACCACTGGGGATGTACTGTAGTGAGTCCAGAGATTGCACTGGCACCACTGGGGATGCAGTGCAGTGAGTCCACAGAGTGCACTGGCACCACTGGGGATGCAGTACAGTGAGTCCAGAGAGTGCACTGGCACCACTGGGGATGCAGTGCAGTGAGTCCAGAGATTGCACTGGCACCACTGGGGATGCAGTGCAGTGAGTCCAGAGACTTCACTGGCACCACTGTTAATGCAGTGCAGTGAGTGCAGAGAGTGCGCTGGCACCACTGGGGATGCAGTGCAGTGAGTCCAGAGAGTGCACTGGCACCACTGGGGATGCAGTGCAGTGAGTCCAGAGAGTGCACTGGCACCGCTGGGGATGCACTGCAGTGAGTCCAGAGAGTGCACTGGCACCACTGGGGATGCAGTACAGTGAGTCCAGAGAGTGCACTGGCACCACTGGGGATGCAGTGCAGTGAGTCCAGAGAGTGCACTGGCACCACTGGGGATGCACTACAGTGAGTCCAGAGATTGCACTGGCACCACTGTGGATGCAGTGCAGTGAGTCCAGAGAGTGCACTGGCACCACTGGGGATGCTGTGCAGTGAGTGCAGAGAGTGCACTGGCACCACATGTGATGCAGTACAGTGTGTCCAGTGAGTGCACTGGCACCACTGGGGATGCAGTGCAGTGAGTCCAGAGAGTGCACTGGCACCACTGGGGATGCACTGCAGTGAGTCCAGAGAGTGCACTGGCACCACTGGGGATGCAGTGCAGTGAGTCCAGAGAGTGCACTGGCACCACTGGGGATGCACTGCAGTGAGTCCAGAGAGTGCACTGGCACCACTGGGGATGCAGTGCAGTGAGTCCAGAGAGAGCACTGGCACCACTGGGGATGCACTACAGTGAGTCCACAGAGTGCACTGGCACCACTGGGGATGCTCTGCAGTGAGTCCAGAGATTGCACTGGCACCACTGGGGATGCAGTGCAGTGAGTCCAGAGAGTGTACTGGCACCACTGGGGATGCAGTGCTGTGACTCCAGAGAGCGCACTGGCACCACTGGGGATGCAGTGCAGTGAGTGCGGAGAGTGCACTGGCACCACTGGGGATGCACTGCAGTGAGTTCAGAGAGTGCACTGGCACCACTGGAGATGGGTTTCAAGCCAACTGCATTAACCGCTCATGCTTCTTTCTTATGAGACGTTAGTAAACCAATTACATAGCCTTGTCAAGACTAAATCACAGGTAAAAATCCTGTACATCTCATGTGGCCAACCACTCCCAACTAGGATTCCAAGAACCAGGAGGTTCGGTGAAAATAGGGCTAGTGCTATTAGAGGGGTGATTATTAGGGTAAGCCCTAAGCTGTCTTTAATGGAGAAGTATGGGTGGAATGGGATTTTGTCGCAGTCTGATACGATTCCTAGTGGGTTATTTGAGCCTGATTCATGTAGGAAGGTTAGGTGGACTAGGGTGATTCCTGCAATTAGGAAGGGCAGTAGGAAGTGGATGGCGAAGAATCGGGTTAAGGTTGGATTGTCTACTGAGAATCCTCCTCAGGCTCATTCTACTAGAGTTTGCCCAATGTACGGGATGGCTGAGAATAGGTTGGTGATTACGGTGGCCCCTCAGAATGACATTTGTCCTCATGGGAGGACATACCCTACGAAGGCAGTTGCTATTAGGGTGAGTAGGAGGATTACTCCTGTGTTTCAGGTTTCTTTGTATAGGTAGGAGCCGTAGTAGAGGCCTCGTCCGATGTGTAAGTAGATGCAGATAAAGAAGAGCGAAGCACCGTTGGCGTGGAGGTTGCGGATGAGCCATCCGTACTGGACGTCTCGGCATGTGTGAGCTACTGAGGAGAAGGCGAGTGAAGTGTCTGCGGTGTAGTGTATGGCTAGTAGCAGGCCTGTTAGGATTTGTGTGGCTAAGCAGATGGCTAGAAGGGAGCCGAAGTTTCATCAGGCAGAGATGTTGGAGGGGGCGGGTAGGTCGATTAGGGAGTTGTTGATTATTTTTAGTAGGGGATGGGATTTGCGGATGTTAGGGGCCATTAGTGAGTCTGTGTGTTATTAGGATTATTACCAGGATGGAGAGGGCGAAGGATCCTAGGTAGGCCTTAATTAGCCCTGTGTGTATTGAGGTTGCGGCTTTGCTTGCGGCTACTTGTAGTTCAGCAAGGCCCTCTGGCCCTATTTTTTTGAGTCAGGAGAGGTCGATCAAGTGTAGGGCAATGTTTTGTCCCTTTTCTAGTAGGTTTTTGGAGAAGAATCGGTGTACTAGGGGGTTGAAGTACCCTAATGCAGAGGAGAAGTTTATGAGGGGGGTTGGTTTGGGGTGAGTGAGGGTGTGTGTTATGTTCGATAGTTCTAGGGCTAGGATGATTCCTAGGATTGTTATGAGGATGGCAGCGGTTTTGGTGATAAGGGGTATGGTTATTGGGGGGGTTTTGGTTGGTGTGATGAAAGAGGTAATGATTATTCCTGCTGTAATGCTGCCTAGGGCGAGTCGGGTTAGGGGGGGCGGTGATTAGTGGGTTGTTTTCGTTTATTGATACTATTGGGGGGATTCGGGTTTGTCCAGCTTGGACTAGGATGGTTATGCGGATGCTGTAGGTTGCGGTGAATGCTGTGGCTATAAGGGTTAGGAGTAGGGCTCAAGTATTTAGGTATGATGTGTTTAAGCTTTCGATGATGAGGTCTTTTGAGTAGAATCCGGCTAGGAATGGGGTTCCTATCAGCGCCAGGTTTCCGATGGTTAGGCAGGAAGTAGTGACTGGGAGTATTTTCTGTAGGCCTCCTATCTTTCGGATGTCTTGTTCTCCGTTTAGGTTGTGGATGATAGACCCTGAGCATAGGAATAGTATGGCTTTAAAGAAGGCATGGGTTGAGATGTGTAGGAAGGCTAGTTGTGGGAGGTTTAGTCCGATAGTGACTATTATTAGTCCTAGTTGGCTGGATGTTGAGAAAGCAATGATTTTTTTGATGTCATTTTGGGTTAGGGCGCATGTGGCAGCGAATAGGGTTGATAGAGCACCTAGGCATAGGCAGGCAGTTAGGGCTGTGTGGTTGGTGGCTAGCAGGGGGTGCATGCGGATGAGCAGGAAGATTCCGGCTACTACTATGGTACTGGAGTGCAGTAGGGCTGATACTGGGGTGGGGCCTTCTATTGCTGCGGGCAGTCATGGGTGGAGTCCAAATTGGGCGGATTTTCCTGCGGCTGCGAGGATTAATCCTATGAGGGGGAGGATTGGGGTTTGGTGGGGGTGTACGGCTTGTTGGATCTCTCAGGTGTTGAATGTTGAAGCTAGTCATGCTATGCTCAGGATCAGTCCGATGTTTCCGATTCGATTGTAGATTACGGCTTGTAGGGCGGCGGTGTTGGCATCTGCTCGGCCTTGTCATCAGCCGATGAGAAGGAAGGACATGATTCCTACTCCTTCCCAGCCTACGAATAGGAGGAATATGTTGTTTGCGGTTGTTAGGAGGAGTATGGCGACTAGGAATGTCAGTAGGTAGGTGAAAAATTTTGTTACGTATGGCTCTGAGGCCATGTATCATATGGCGAATTGTAGGATTGATCATGTTACAAATAGGGCGATTGGAAGAAATGTTATTGAGTATTGGTCTATTTTTAGGCTCAGGGGGATTTTAAAGTTTATAATGAATTTTCACTCCCAGTGGCAGGTGACAGATTCTACTCCCGAGTAGATGAATGCGGTTGTAGGGGCTAGGCTAATTAGGAATGCGGTTTTAACAGCGCGGGTGGTGGCTTGTGGGGTGTTTTTAAAGTTTTTAAATAGAAATGGCAGGACGATTGGGGTTAGGAGGATTGTCAGCGTGAGTAGTGTGAGGGAGTTGATTAGTAGTGTGGGGTTCACTCCTTTTACTTGGATTTGCACCAAGATGGGTGGTTCCTAAGACCAGTGGATTGCTGTTATCCTTTAAAAGTAAGGGGGCTGAGGTTTTAGGCTCAGATGTAAGAGTTAGCAGCTCTTGTTGGTTAAACCCTCCCCTCGGCAGGTAAGAAGGTTTGAACTTCTATTCTTAGAATCACAGTCTAATGTTTGGTTTAAACTATACTTGCATGAGGGGATTCCGGAGATCAGTTCGGGTTTGAGGATTAGGAGGAATATTGGGATAATGTGGAGTGTTATGAGCAGGTGTTCTCGCGTGGTTGAGTTTTGCATAGATGTGATGTGGGAGGGGATTGAGCCTCGTTGGGTCATTAGTAGTATGAATAAGGTGTAGGAGGCGGTTAGTAGGGTTGCGATTCCTGTTAGGATGATCGTGAAGGCAGATCAGTTGAATAAGGTGATTATAATGGTTAGCTCTGCTATGAGGTTTGTTGTTGGGGGTAAGGCTATGTTTGTTAGATTGGCCAGCAATCATCAGGTAGCTATGAGTGGTAGGAGAGGTTGTAGGCCTCGTGTGAGTAGTAGAATTCGGCTGTGCGTACGTTCATAGTTTGTGTTGGCTAGGCAGAATAGTATGGAGGAAGTTAGTCCATGGGAAATTATTAGGATCATTGCCCCTGAGAATGATCAGTGGGTTTGGATTATTCCTGCGGCGATAACTAGGCCTATGTGGCTAACGGATGAATAAGCGATTAGTGATTTTAGGTCTGTCTGTCGTAGGCAGATTGAGCTAGTCATTAGGGCGCCTCATAGGGCCAGGGTTAGGAAGGGGTAGTGCAGGAGGTTGGACAGTGGGCCCATAAATAGAGTGACTCGTATAATTCCGTATCCTCCTAGCTTTAGTAGTAGGGCGGCGAGGAGTATTGAGCCTGCGATGGGTGCTTCTACGTGGGCTTTTGGCAGTCAGAGGTGTAGGCCGTATAGTGGGGCTTTTACTATGAATGCTACGAGCAGTGCTAGACCTGATAGTATTCCTGTCCATGAGGTGGATAGGGTTGGGTGGGTTAGTTGTAGGGTTGGCAGGTGCAGGGTGCCAATTTTCACGTATAGGTGTATGATTGTGATTAGCAGGGGTAGAGAGCTTACTGGCGTGTAGAATAGCAGGTAGATGCCAGCGCTTAGGCGTTCTGGTTGGTTCCCCCATCGGGTGATTAAGATTAGGGTGGGAATGAGGGTTGCTTCAAATGAGATGTAAAATAGTGCTAGTTCTGTGGTGGAAAAGGCTAGTAGGATGAATGGCTGGACTGCGACTAAGGTTGAGATAAAGATTCGTTTGCGTTGTAGGGGTTCTTGTTGCAGGTGGTTTTGGCTTGCTATGATTATGAGTGGGAGTAGTCAGCAGGATAGTACTAGGAGGGGGGATGAGATTTGGTCAATTCCTGTTCAGTTGGATAAAAATTTGTAGGGGTAGTAGGTTGGGATTAATCACTGTAGGCTTAGGGCAGCGATTAGGAGGCTGTATAAGGTGGTGTTAGTCCATAGAAATTTTGGTGGAGACAGCAGGGCTGTTGGAAGAAGTATGATTGTGGGTAGGATGATTTTTAGCATTGCAGGAGGTTTAGGTTGTGTAGATGGTCGGAGCCATGTGTGCGGGTGGAGGCTACTAGGATGGCCAGGCCTGTGCCCGCCTCACACGCTGAGAAGGTTAGCATGAGAATTGGTACCATGGTGAATGAGGAGACTTGGTTTTCGATGGATCATATTGATAGGCCTACGAATATCGATAATATTATGCTTTCAAGGCATAGTAGGGCGGATACTAGGTGGGTTCGGTGGAAGGCTAGTCCTAGTCCGCTGAAAATGAAGGCTGAGTAGAAGCTTAAATGTAGGGGCGACATAAGAAAGTTACAGGGTTGGCTGTAATCTGCTGGGTCGAAACCAGCTATCTTTTTGGTTAGACTAACTTTCTGTTATTCTGCTCATTCTAGGCCCCCTTGAATTCACTCGTAGGCCAGTCCGAGTGTTAGGAGAAGGAGGATCACTACAGTTCAGGTGAGGGTCATTAGGGGGGATTGGAGTTGGACGGCTCATGGCAGGGGGAGTAGGAGGGCGATTTCTAGGTCGAATAGGACGAACAGGATGGCTACTGAGGAAGAATCGGACTGAGAATGGTAATCGAGCAGATCCAAGTGGGTCGAATCCACATTCGTACGGTGAGAGTTTCTCTGAGTCGGGGTTTATTTGGGCGAGTCAGAAGTTTAATGCGGTTAGGGCGGCGCTTAGGATTGATGATAGGGCGAATATGAACATGAGTGCGTTCATTGCTCTCCTCTGGGTTTATACCAGATTCCAGAGATTGGAAGTCAATTGTAATTAATATACTAGAAGAGCAAGATCCTCATCAGTAGATGGTTATGTAGAGGAATAGTCAGATGACGTCTACGAAGTGTCAGTATCAGGCTGCTGCCTCGAATCCGAAGTGGTGGTCTGATGTAAAGTGGAACTTGATCAGTCGGAAGAGGCAGACGGTCAGGAAGGAGGATCCGATGATTACGTGGAGTCCGTGGAATCCAGTGGCAACGAAGAAGGTAGATCCGTAGACGCTATCGGCGATTGAGAATGGGGCTTCGTGGTATTCTATTGCTTGTAGGGCTGTGAAGTAGAATCCCAGGAGGATCGTTAGGGTTAGGGCGTGGATGGCGTGTTTTCGGTTTCCTTCTGTGATGCTGTGATGGGCTCACGTTACGGTAACGCCTGAGGCTAGTAGGATGGCTGTGTTTAGTAGGGGGACTTCTATCGGGTTGAGTGGTTTGATTCCTGTTGGGGGTCATTGGCCTCCTAGTTCTGGGGTTGGGGCCAGGCTCGAGTGGAAGAACGCTCAGAAGAACCCTAAGAAGAAGAATGCTTCGGATGTGATGAAAAGGATTATGCCGTATCGTAGGCCTTTTTGGACTGTGGGAGTGTGATGGCCTTGGAAGGTGCTTTCTCGTACAATGTCTCGTCATCATTGGAGTATTACTAGGAGTATTGAGATGAGGCCTAGGGTTAGTAGTATGGATGAGTTGTAGTGGAATCACATGATTAATCCTGAGGTTGTGAGTAGGGCGGCGGCTGCCCCGAAGATTGGTCAAGGGCTTGGGTCAACTATGTGGTATGAGTGTGCTTGGTGTGCCATTAGATGTTTTCTTGTAAGTATAGGCTTAGAAGGAGCACGAAGACGTAGGCCTGGATTATGGCTACTGCTACTTCTAGGATGGTTAGGAGTAGTAGGATGATTATTGTTAGGATGGATACTGCGGGAAGGGTGGGTATTAATGCAATGGAGGCTGTAGAGATGAGTTGGATGAGTAAGTGTCCTGCTGTAAGGTTGGCTGTAAGGCGGACTCCGAGGGCTAGGGGGCGGATTAGTAGGCTGGTTGTTTCGATCAGGATTAGTGCGGGGATTAGGGGTGTAGGGGTACCTTCGGGTAATAGGTGGGCTAAAGAGGCTGATGGTTGGTTTCGTAGGCCTGTTAGTAGTGTGGCGAGCCATAGTGGGAAGGCTAGGGCTATGTTCATAGATAGTTGGGTGGTTGGGGTGAATGTATATGGAAGGAGGCCTAGAAGGTTGATTGTAAGAAGTATGATTATTAGGGATGTAAATATTATGGCTCATTTGTGGCCATTTTTGTTGAGTGGGACTATTAGTTGTTTTGTGATTAGGTGAAGGAGTCATGTTTGGATAGTAGAAAGGCGGTTGTTGATTCATCGGTTGTTTGGGGACGGGAATAGTAGGGCTGGGAAGAGTAGGGATAGTAGGATTAAGGGGATGCCGAATAGATTGGGGCTGGAAAATTGGTCAAAGAAGCTTAGGTTCATGGTCAGGATCATGGTGTGGGTTTGGTAGTGAGGGAGGTCTTATTTGATGGGGGGTTGGTTGTGGTGAAGGCTAGTAGTTTTGGTTGGATGAGGAGTGCTAGAGTTAATCAGGTTATAATTATGATTGAAAATCATGGTGCGGGGTTAAGCTGTGGCATATCATTAAGGAGGGGGAAGTCCCTCTTTGGCTAGCTTAAAAGGCTAGTGCTGTTGCATAGCTTCTTAATGATTAGGATGATGATAGAAGGGACGATCAGGCCTCGAAATGTGGGAGTGGGGTTGATTCTACTACAATGGGTATGTAGCTGTGATTAGCCCCGCAAATTTCTGAGCATTGTCCGTAAAAAATCCCAGGCCGGGTGGTAATGAATGAAGTTTGGTTTAGTCGGCCTGGGATTGCGTCTGTTTTAACTCCGAGCGTTGGGACTGCTCAGGAGTGGAGTACGTCTCCTGCAGTAATGATTACGCGGATGGGGGATTCTATTGGGATAACTACGCGGTGGTCAACTTCTAGCAGTCGGAAGTGGCCGTTGGGTAAGTCTGGGGTGGGCACTATGTAGGAGTCGAATGATAGGTCTTTGAAGTCTGTGTATTCGTAGCTTCAGTATCATTGGTGGCCGATGGCTTTTAGGGTGAGGTCTGGTTCATCGATTTCGTCCATTATGTAGAGGATTTGTAGGGATGGGAGGGCGAGGAGTACCAGGACGATAGCAGGTAGGATTGTCCAGATCAGCTCTACTTCTTGGGCGTCTACAGCATTGGACGAGAGTTTTTCTGTTAGTATGTGGGCTAAAAGGTAGAGAACTAGGCTGCAGATAGCTAGGGCAACGATTAGGGCGTGGTCGTGGAATTCAACGAGTTCTTCTATGATGGGTGATGAGGCGTCTTGGAATCCTAGTTGGGAGTGGTTGGCCACATGAGATGTACAGGATTTTTACCTGTGATTTAGTCTTGACAAGGCTATGTAATTGGTTTACTAACGTCTCATAAGAAAGAAGCATGAGCGGTGAATGCAGTTGGCTTGAAACCAGCATGTGAGGGTTCGATTCCTTCCTTTCTTGTACTTGGACGAAGGCCGGTTCCTCGAAAGTATGGTATGGGGGAGGGCAGCCGTGGATTCATTCAACGTTTGTGGTAGTTAGTTCTGGTTGTAGGACTTTTCGTTTGGCCGAAAAGGCTTCTCAGATGATGAATATTAGTATGATTACGGCTACTATTGAGATTAGGGAGCCGATGGAGGAAATGGTGTTTCATAGTGTGTAGGCGTCGGGATAGTCCGAGTATCGTCGGGGTATTCCTGCTAGGCCTAGGAAGTGCTGGGGGAAGAACGTTAGGTTTACTCCTGTAAATATTACCCCGAAGTGGGCTTTTGCTCATGTTTGGTGTAGGGTAAACCCAGTGAGTAGTGGGAATCAGTGAGTAAATCCTGCTAGAATGGCAAAGACGGCGCCTATGGATAGGACGTAGTGGAAGTGGGCAACTACGTAGTACGTGTCGTGCAGGGCGATGTCTAGGGAAGAGTTTGCAAGAACGATTCCTGTTAATCCTCCGATGGTAAATAGGAAGATAAATCCTAGAGCTCATAGTATTGGGGGGTCTCATTTGATTGTTCCTCCGTGCAGGGTGGCTAGTCAGCTAAATACTTTGATTCCGGTAGGGATGGCAATGATTATAGTGGCTGATGTAAAGTAGGCTCGGGTATCAACGTCTATTCCTACTGTAAACATGTGGTGAGCTCAGACGATGAATCCTAGGAAGCCGATGGATAGTATGGCTCAGACTATTCCCATGTAGCCGAAGGGCTCCTTTTTGCCTGAGTAGTACGTGACTACGTGTGAGATGATTCCGAACCCCGGTAGGATCAGAATATAGACTTCTGGGTGTCCGAAGAATCAGAATAGGTGTTGGTACAGGATTGGGTCTCCTCCTCCAGCGGGGTCGAAGAATGTGGTGTTTAGGTTTCGATCAGTTAGTAATATTGTAATACCGGCGGCGAGTACGGGGAGTGATAGAAGGAGTAGGATGGCGGTAATTAGTACGGATCAGACAAATAGTGGGGTTTGGTATTGTGAGAGTGCGGGGGGTTTTATGTTGATGGCTGTGGTGATAAAGTTGATGGCCCCAAGGATGGAGGAGATACCGGCTAAGTGGAGTGAGAAGATAGCCAGGTCTACTGAAGCTCCGGCATGGGCAAGGTTACCTGCTAGGGGAGGGTAGACAGTTCAGCCTGTGCCGGCGCCAGCTTCTACAGTGGATGAGGCTAGTAGGAGGAGGAATGATGGGGGGAGGAGTCAAAAGCTTATGTTGTTTATTCGCGGGAATGCTATGTCGGGGGCACCGATTATGAGGGGGACTAATCAGTTGCCGAATCCTCCGATCATGATGGGTATGACTATAAAGAAGCTTATTACAAAGGCGTGAGCGGTAACGATTACATTGTAAATTTGGTCGTCGCCTAGGAGAGTTCCTGGTTGTCCTAGTTCTGCGCGGATTAATAGGCTGAGTGCGGTGCCGACTATTCCTGCTCATGCCCCGAAGATGAGGTACAGGGTGCCAATATCCTTATGGTTAGTGGAAAATAGTCATCGGTTGATGAAGGTGACGGGTAAGATGGCTGAGTGTTGAAGCGTTAGGCTGTAGTCCTTTTTACAGAGGTTTAATTCGTCTTCTTATCGGCTCTGTAGTGAAATTCATGTTGAGTTGCAAGCTCATCGATGCGCACTAGGGTGCGTCAGGGTCTTTGTAGGCAGAAGCCAATTGGTTTAGGCATTTAGCTGTTAACTAGAGTTTTGTGGGATCGAAGCCCATCTGTCTAGGGAGGCTTTAGCTTAATTAAAGCGTCTGACTTGCATTCAGAAGATACAGGTTAATATTCTGTAAGTCTTAATGTGCAGAAACTAAGAGGGTTTAACTCTTATTTAAGGCTTTGAAGGCCTTCGGTTTGGGGTGTTATCCTAAGTTTCTAGACAATGGCATGTATTATTGGGGACAGGGGAAGTAAGAGGATTGATAGTGAGGCAAGGACCGCAGTAGGTGTGCTTGGGGCTTTGCTAGTGTATCATTGTTTTATGTGGTTAGAGGAGTTGGGGGGAAGGGTAATTGTTGAGTGGTATGCGAGGCGTAGGTAGAAGAAGAGGCTGAGCAGTGATAGCATGGCAATTGCCATGGCTGCTGGTGTTATTTCCTGTTTAGTTAGTTCTTGGATGATAAGTCACTTTGGTATAAAGCCTGTTAATGGGGGGAGGCCTGCTAGGGATAAAAGTACTAGTATTAGGGTGGCGTTTAGCACTGGGGTTTTTGTTCATGAGGTTGTGATCATGGATAGGTTAAGGGCTTTGATTTTGTTAAGGGCTAGGAATACGGCTGATGTTATGATTGTGTATAGGTAGAAGGTAAGTAAGGCCAATTTGGGGCTGTAAACTAGGATGATGGCGATTCAGCCTAAGTGGGAGATGGACGAGAAGGCTAGGATTTCGCGTGTTTGTGTTTGGTTCAGTCCTATTCAGCCTCCTAGTGCTGTTGAGGCTAGGGCCATGGCGGTGAGTAGAGCTGGGTCGAGGGATTTGGATGTTAGTAGGAGCAGGGTTAGTGGGGGGAATTTTATGAGGGTCGAGAGTAGCAGGGCTGTTATTAGTGGCGATCCTTGTAGTACTTCTGGGAATCAGAAGTGAAATGGCACTAGGCCCAGTTTAATAGCGATTGCTGCTGTCAGTAGTAGACAGGAGGTTGGGTGGTTTCTTTGTGTGATGTCTCATTGGCCGGTGACTCAGGCATTGGTTATGCTAGAGAATAGGACCAGGGCGGAAGCAGCTGCTTGGGTTAGGAAGTCTCTGGACTCACTGAAGTGCATCCCCAGTGGTGCCAGTGCACTCTCTGGACTCACTGCACTGCATCACCAGTGGTGCCAGTGCACTCTCTGGACTCACTGCAGTGCATCCCCAGTGGTGCCAGTGCACTCTCTGGACTCACTGCACTGCATCCCCAGTGGTGCCAGTGCACTCACTGGATTCACTGCACTGCATCCCCAGTGGTGCTAGTGCACTCTCTGGAGTCACTGCGCTGCATCCCCAGTGGTGCCAGTGCACTCTCTGGACACACTGCACTGCATCCCCAGTGGTGCCAGTGCACTCTCTGGACTCACTGCACTGCATCCCCAGTGGTGCCACTGCACTCTGTGGACTCACTGCACTGCATCCCCAGTGGTGCCAGTACACTCTCTGGACTCACTGCACTGCATCCCCAGTGGTGCCAGTGCACTCTGTGGACTCACTGCACTGCATCCCCAGTGGTGCCAGTGCAATCCCTGGACTCACTGTAGTGCATCCCCAGTGGTGCCAGTGCACTCTCTGGACTCACTGCAGGGCATCCCCAGTGGTGCCAGTGCACTCACTGGACTGACTGCACTGCATACCCAGTGGAGCCAGTGCACTCTCCGGAGTCACAGCACTGCATCCCCAGTGGTGCCAGTGCGCTCATTGGACTCACTGTACTGCATCACAGGTGGTGCCAGTGCACTCTCTGGACTCACTGTACTGCATCATCAGTGGTGCCAGTGCACTCTCTGGACTAACTGCACTGCATCCCCAGTGGTGCCAGTGCACTCTCTGGACTCACTGCAGTGCATCCCCAGTGGTGCCAGTGCACTCTCTGGACTCACTGCACTGCATCCCCAGTGGTTCCAGTGCATTCACTGGACTCACTGTACTGCATCTCCATTCGTGCCAGTGCACTCTCTAGAGTCACTGCAGTGCATCCCCAGTGGTGCCAGTGCACTCTCTGGACTCACTGCAGTGCATCCCCAGTGGTGCCAGTGCACTCACTGGACTCACTGTACTGCATCATCAGTGGTGCCAGTGCACTCTCTGGACTCACAGCACTGCATCCCCAGTGGTGCCAGTGCACTCACTGGACTCACTGTACTGCATTACCAGTGGTGCCAGTGCACTCTCTGGACTCACTGCACTGCATCCCCAGTGGTTCCAGTGCATTCACTGGACTCACTGTACTGCATCTCCAGTGGTGCCAGTGCACTCTCTGGGCTCACTGCAGTGCATCCCCAGTGGTGCCAGTGCACTCTCTGGACTCACTGCACTGCATCCCCAGTGGTGCCAGTGCACTCACTGGATTCACTGCACTGCATCCCCAGTGGTGCTAGTGCACTCACTGCACTCACTGCAGTGCATCCCCAGTGGTGCCAGTGCACTCTCTGGACTCACTGCAGTGCATCCCCAGTGGTGCCAGTGCACTCTCTGGACTCACTGCACTGCATCCCCAGTGGTGCCAGTGCAATCCCTGGACTCACTGTAGTGCATCCCCAGTGGTGCCAGTGCACTCTCTGGACTCACTGCAGGGCATCCCCATTGGTGCCAGTGCACTCTCTGGACTCACTGCACTGCATCCCCAGTGGTGCCAGTGCACTCTCTGGACTCACTGCAGTGCATCCCCAGTGGTGCCAGTGCACTCTCTGCACTCACTTCACTGCATCCCCAGTGGTGCCAGTGCGCTCTCTGGAGTCACAGCACTGCATCCCCAGTGGTGCCAGTGCAATCTCTGGACTCACTGCACTGCATCCCCAGTGGTGCCAGTGCACTCTCTGGACTCACTGAAGTGCATCCCCAGTGGTGCCAGTGCACTCTCTAGACTCACTGCACTGCATCCCCACTGGTGCCAGTGCACTCTCTGGACTCACTGCACTGCATCCCCAGTGGTGCCAGTGCACTCTGTGGACTCACTGTACTGCATCTCCAGTGGTGCCAGTGCACTCTCTGGACTCACTGCAGTGCATCACCAATGGTGCCAGTGCACTCACTGGACTGACTGCACTGCATACCCAGTGGAGCCAGTGCACTCTCCGGAGTCACAGCACTGCATCCCCAGTGGTGCCAGTGCGCTCATTGGACTCACTGTACTGCATCACAGGTGGTGCCAGTGCACTCTCTGGACTCACTGTACTGCATCATCAGTGGTGCCAGTGCACTCTCTGGACTAACTGCACTGCATCCCCAGTGGTGCCAGTGCACTCTCTGGACTCACTGCAGTGCATCCCCAGTGGTGCCAGTGCACTCTCTGGACTCACTGCACTGCATCCCCAGTGGTTCCAGTGCATTCACTGGACTCACTGTACTGCATCTCCAGTGGTGCCAGTGCACTCTCTAGAGTCACTGCAGTGCATCCCCAGTGGTGCCAGTGCGCTCTCTGGAGTCACAGCACTGCATCCCCAGTGGTGCCAGTGCAATCTCTGGACTCACTGCACTGCATCCCCAGTGGTGCCAGTGCACTCTCTGGACTCACTGCACTGCATCCCCAGTGATGCCAGTGCAATCTCTGGACTCACTGCAGAGCATCCCTAGTGTTGCCAGTGCACTCTCTGGACTCACTGCACTGCATCCCCAGTGGTGCCAGTGCACTCTCTGCACTCACTGCACTGCATCCCCAGTGGTGCCAGTGCACTCTCTGGACTCACTGCACTGCATCACCAGTGTTGCCAGTGCACTCTCTGGACTCACTGCAGTGCATCCCCAGTGGTGCCAGTGCACTCTCTGGACTCACTGCAGTGCATCCCCAGTGGTGCCAGTGCACTCTCTGCACTCACTTCACTGCATCCCCAGTGGTGCCAGTGCGCTCTCTGGAGTCACAGCACTGCATCCCCAGTGGTGCCAGTGCAATCTCTGGACTCACTGCACTGCATCCCCAGTGGTGCCAGTGCACTCTCTGGACTCACTGAAGTGCATCCCCAGTGGTGCCAGTGCACTCTCTAGACTCACTGCACTGCATCCCCACTGGTGCCAGTGCACTCTCTGGACTCACTGCACTGCATCCCCAGTGGTGCCAGTGCACTCTGTGGACTCACTGTACTGCATCTCCAGTGGTGCCAGTGCACTCTCTGGACTCACTGCAGTGCATCACCAATGGTGCCAGTGCACTCACTGGACTGACTGCACTGCATACCCAGTGGAGCCAGTGCACTCTCCGGAGTCACAGCACTGCATCCCCAGTGGTGCCAGTGCGCTCATTGGACTCACTGTACTGCATCACAGGTGGTGCCAGTGCACTCTCTGGACTCACTGTACTGCATCATCAGTGGTGCCAGTGCACTCTCTGGACTAACTGCACTGCATCCCCAGTGGTGCCAGTGCACTCTCTGGACTCACTGCAGTGCATCCCCAGTGGTGCCAGTGCACTCTCTGGACTCACTGCACTGCATCCCCAGTGGTTCCAGTGCATTCACTGGACTCACTGTACTGCATCTCCAGTGGTGCCAGTGCACTCTCTAGAGTCACTGCAGTGCATCCCCAGTGGTGCCAGTGCGCTCTCTGGAGTCACAGCACTGCATCCCCAGTGGTGCCAGTGCAATCTCTGGACTCACTGCACTGCATCCCCAGTGGTGCCAGTGCACTCTCTGGACTCACTGCACTGCATCCCCAGTGATGCCAGTGCAATCTCTGGACTCACTGCAGAGCATCCCTAGTGTTGCCAGTGCACTCTCTGGACTCACTGCACTGCATCCCCAGTGGTGCCAGTGCACTCTCTGCACTCACTGCACTGCATCCCCAGTGGTGCCAGTGCACTCTCTGGACTCACTGCACTGCATCACCAGTGTTGCCAGTGCACTCTCTGGACTCACTGCAGTGCATCCCCAGTGGTGCCAGTGCACTCTCTGGACTCACTGTACTGCATCCCCAGTGGTGCCAGTGCACTCTCTGGACTTACTGCACTGCATCCCCAGTGGTGCCAGTGCACTCTCTGGACTCATCGCACTGCATCCCCAGTGGTGCCAGTGCACACTCTGGACTCACTGCACTGCATCCCCAGTGGTGCCAGTGCACTCTCTGGACTCACTGCAGTGCATCCCCAGTGTTGCCAGTGCACTCTCTGCACTCACTGCACTGCATCCCCAGTGGTGCCAGTGCACTCTCTGGACTCACTGCACTGCATCCCCAGTGGTGCCAGAGCACTCTCTGGACTCACTGCAGTGCATCCCCAGTGGTGCCAGTGCACTCTCTGGACTCACTGTACTGCATCCCCAGTGGTGCCAGTGCAATCTCTGGACTCACTGCACTGCATCCCCAGTGGTGCCAGTGCACTCTCTGGACTCCCTGCAGTACATCCCCAGTGGTGCCAGTGCACTCTCTGGACTCACTGCAGTGCATCCCCAGTGGTGCCAGTGCACTCTCTGGACTCACTGCACTGCATCCCCAGTGGTGCCAGTGCTATCTCTGGACTCACTGAGGTGCATTCTCAGTGGTGCCAGTGCACTCTCTGGACTCACTGCACAGCATCCCCAGTGCTGCCAGTACACTCACTGGACTGACTGCACTGCATCCCCAGTGGTGCCAGTGCACTCTCTGGACTCACTGCACTGCATCCCCATTGGTGCCAGTGCATTCTCTGGACTCACTGCAGTGCATCCCCAGTGGTGCCAGTGCACTCTCTGGACTCACTGCAGTGCATCACCAGTGGTGCCAGTGCACTCTCTGGACTCACTGAGGTGCATCCCCAGTGGTGCCAGTGCACTCTCTGGACTCTTTGAGGTGCATCGCCAGTGTTGCCAGTGCAATCTCTGGACTGACTGCACTGCATCACCAGTGGTGCCAGTGCACTCTCTGGACTCACTGCACTGCATCCCCAGTGGTGCCAGTGCACTCTCTGGACTCACTGCAGTGCATCACCAGTGGTGCCAGTGCACTCTCTGGACTCACTGAGGTACATACCCAGTGGTACCAGTGCAATCTCTGGACTCACTGCACTGCATCACCAGTGGTGCCAGTGCACTCTCTGGACTCACTGCACTGCATCCCCAGTGGTGCCAGTGCACTCTCTGGACTCACTGAGGTGCATCCCCAGTGGTGCCAGTGCACTCTCTGGACTCTCTGAGGTGCATCGCCAGTGTTGCCAGTGCAATCTCTGGACTGACTGCACTGCATCACCAGTGGTGCCAGTGCACTCTCTGGACTCACTGCACTGCATCCCCAGTGGTGCCAGTGCACTCTCTGGACTCACTGCAGTGCATCACCAGTGGTGCCAGTGCACTCTCTGGACTCACTGAGGTACATACCCAGTGGTACCAGTGCAATCTCTGGACTCACTGCACTGCATCACCAGTGGTGCCAGTGCACTCTCTGGACTCACTGCACTGCATCCCCAGTGGTGCCAGTGCACTCTCTGGACTCACTGCAGTGCATCCCCAGTGGTGCCAGTGCACTCTCTGCACTCACTGCACTGCATCCCAAGTGGTGCCAGTGCACTCTCTAGACTAACTGCACTGCATCCCCAGTGCTGCCAGTGCACTCTCTGGACTCACTGCACTGCATCCCCAGTGGTGCCAGTGCACTCTCTGGACTCGCTGCACTGCATCCCCTGTGGTGCCAGTGCACTCTCTGGACTCACTGCACTGCATCCCCAGTGGTGCCAGTGCACTCTCTGGACTCACTGTACTGCATCCCCAGTGGAGCCCGTGCACTCTCTGGACTCACTTCAGTGCATCCCCAGTGGTGCCAGTGCACTCTCTGGACTCACTGCACTGCATCCCCAGTGGTGCCAGTGCACTCTGTGGACTCACTGCACTGCATCCCCAGTGGTGCCAGTGCACTCTCTGGACTCACTGAAGTGCATTCTCAGTGGTGCCAGTGCACTCTCTGGACTCACTGCACTGCATCCCCAGTGGTGCCAGTACACTCACTGGACTGACTGCACTGCATCCCCAGTGGTGCCAGTGCACTCTCTGGACTCACTGCACTGCATCCCCATTGGTGCCAGTGCATTCTCTGGACTGACCGCACTGCACCCTGAGTGGTGCCAGTGCACTCTCTGGACTCACTGCACCGCATCCCCAGTGGTGCCAGTGCACTCCCTGGAGTCACTGCGCTGCATCCCCAGTGGTTCCAGTGCACTCTCTGGACTCACTGTACTGCAATCCCAAGGTTGCCAGTGAACTCTCTGGAGTAACTGCAGTGCATCCCCAGTGGTGCCAAAGCACTCTCTGGACTCCCGGCACCGCATCCCCAGTGGTGCCAGTACACTCACTGGACTCACTGCACTGCATCCCCAGTGGTGCCAGTGCACTCTCTGGACTCACTGCAGTGCATCCCCAGTGGTGCCAGTGCACTCTCTGGACTCACTGCACTGCATCCCCAGTGGTGCCAGTGCACTCTGTGGACTGACTGCACTGCATCACCAGTGGTGCCAGTGCACTCTCTGGACTCACTGTACTACATCCCCAGTGGTGCCAGTGCACTCTCTGGACTCACTGAAGTGCATTCTCAGTGGTGCCAGTGCACTCTGTGGACTCACTGCAGTGCATCCCCATTGGTGCCAGTGCACTCTCTGGACTCACTGTACTGCATCCCCAGTGGTGCCAGTGCACTCTCTGGACTCACTGCACTGGATCCCCAGTGGTGCCAGTGCACTCTCTGGACTCACTGCACTGCATCCCCAGTGATGCCAGTGCACTCTCTGGACTCACTAGAGTGCATCCCCAGTGGTGCCAGTGCACTCTCTGGACTCACTGCACTGCATCCCCAGTGGTGCCAGTTCATTCTATGGACTCACTGCACTGCACCCTGAGTGGTGCCAGTGCACTCTCTGGACTCACTGCACCGCATCCCCAGTGGTGCCAGTGCACTCTCTGGAGTCACTGCGCTGCATCCCCAGTGGTGCCAGTGCAATCTCTGGACTCACTGCACTGCATCCCCAGTGGTGCCAGTGCACTCTCTGCACTCACTGCACTGCACCCCCAGTGGTGCCAGTGCGCTCTCTGGAGTCACAGCACTGCATCCCCAGTGGTGCCAGTGCACTCTCTGGACTCACTGCACTGCATCACCAGTGGTGCCAGTGCACTCTCTGGACTCACTGCACTGCATCCCCAGTGGAGCCAGTGCAATCTCTGGACTCACTGCAGAGCATCCCTTGTGTTGCCAGTGCACTCTCTGGACTCACTGCACTGCATCCCCAGTGGTGCCAGTGCACTCTCTGGACTCACTGCAGTGCATCCCCAGTGGTGCCAGTGCACTCTCTGGACTCACTGCACTGCATCCCCAGTGGTGCCAGTGCACTCTCTGGACTCACTGCACTGCATCACCAGTGGTGCCAGTGCACTCTCTGGACTCACTGAGGTGCATCCCCAGTGGTGCCAGTGCAATCTCTGGACTCACTGCACTGCATCCCCAGTGGTGCCAGTGCACACTCTGGACTCACTGCACTGCATCCCCAGTGGTGCCAGTGCACTCTCTGGACTCACTGCAGAGCATCCCCAGTGGTGCCAGTGCACTCTCTGCACTCACTGCACTGCATCCCCAGGGTTGCCAGTGCACTCACTGGACTCACTGCACTGCATCCCCAGTGGTGCCAGAGCACTCTCTGGACTCACTGCAGTGCATCCCCAGTGGTGCCAGTGCAATCTCTGGACTCACTGCACTGCATCCCCAGTGGTGCCAGTGCACTCTCTGGACTCACTGCAGGGCATCCCCAGTGGTGCCAGTGCACTCTCTGGACTCACTGTACTGCATCCCCAGTGGTGCCCGTGCACTCTCTGGACTCACTGCAGTGCATCCCCAGTGGTGCCAGTGCACTCTCTGGACTCACTGCACTGCATCCCCAGTGGTGCAAGTGCAATCTCTGGACTCACTGAAGTGCATCCCCAGTGGTGCCAGTGCACTCTCTAGACTCACTGCAGTGCATCACCAGTAGTGCCAGTGCACTCTCTGCACTCACTGCACTGCACCCCCAGTGGTGCCAGTGCGCTCTCTGGAGTCACAGCACTTCATCCCCATTGGTGCCAGTGCACTCTCTGGACTCACTGCACTGCATCCCCAGTGGTGCCAGTGCACTCTCTGGACTCACTGCACTGCATCCCCAGTGGTGCCAGTGCAATCTCTGGACTCACTGCAGAGCAACCCTAGTGTTGCCAGTGCACTCTCTGGACTCACTGCACTGCATCTCAGTGGTGCCAGTGCACTCCCTGCACTCACTGCACTGCATCCCCAGTGGTGCCAGTGCACTCTCTGCACTCACTGCACTGCATCCCCAGTGATGCCAGTGCACTCTCTGGACTAACTGCAGTTCATCCCCAGTGGTGCCAGTGCACTCTCTGCACTCACTGCACTGCATCCCCAGTGGTGCCAGTGCATTCTATGGACTCACCGCACTGCACCCTGAGTGGTGCCAGTGCACTCTCTGGACTCACTGCACCGCATCCCCAGTGGTGCCAGTGCACTCTCTGGAGTCACTGCGCTGCATCCCCAGTGGTGCCAGTGCACTCTCTGGACTCACCGCACTGCATCCCCAGTGGTGCCAGTGCACTCTCTGGACTCACTGCACTGCATCCCCAGTGGTGCCAGTGCACTCTCTGGACTCACTGCAGTGCATCCCCAGTGGTGCCAGTGCACTCTCTGGACTCACTGCACTGCACCCCCAGTGGTGCCAGTGCGCTCTCTGGAGTCACAGCACTGCATCCCCAGTGGTGCCAGTGCACTCTCTGGACTCACTGCACTGCATCACAAGTGGTGCCAGTGCACTCTCTGGACTCACTGCAGTGCATCACCAGTAGTGCCAGTGCACTCTCTGGACTCACTGAGGTGCATCCCCAGTGGTGCCAGTGCAATCTCTGGACTCACTGCACTGCATCCCCAGTGGTGCCAGTGAACACTCTGGACTCACTGCACTGCATCCCCAGTGGTGCCAGTGCACTCTCTGGACTCACTGCACTGCATCCCCAGTGTTGCCAGTGCACTCTCTGCACTCACTGCACTGCATCCCCAGTGTTGCCAGTGCACTCTCTGGACTCACTGCACTGCATGCCCAGTGGTGCCAGAGCACTCTCTGGACTCACTGCACTGCATCCCCAGTGGTGCCAGTGCACTCTCTGGACTCACTGCACTGCATCCCCAGTGTTGCCAGTGCACTCTCTGCACTCACTGCACTGCATCCCCAGTGGTGCCAGTGCACTCTCTGGACTCACTGTACTGCATCCCCAGTGGAGCCCGTGCACTCTCTGGACTCACTGCAGTGCATCCCCAGTGCTGCCAGTGCACTCTCTGGACTCACTGCACTGCATCCCCAGTGGTGCCAGTGCACTCTCTGCACTCACTGCATTGCACCCCCAGTGGTGCCAGTGCGCTCTCTGGAGTCACAGCACTGCATCCCCAGTGGTGCCAGTGCACTCTCTGGACTCACTGCACTGCATCCCCAGTGGTGCCAGTGCAATCTCTGGACTCACTGCAGAGCAACCCTAGTGTTGCCAGTGCACTCTCTGGACTCACTGCACTGCATCTCAGTGGTGCCAGTGCACTCTCTGCACTCACTGCACTGCATCCCCAGTGGTGCCAGTGCACTCTCTGGACTCACTGCACTGCATCACCAGTGGTGCCAGTGCAATCTCTGCCCTCACTGCACTGCATCCCCAGTGGTGCCAGTGCACTCTCTGGACTCACTGCACTGCATCCCCAGTGGTGCCAGTGCACTCTCTGGCCTCACTGCAGTGCATCACCAGTGGTGCCAGTGCACTCTCTGGACTCACTGAGTTGCATCCCCAGTGGTGCCAGTGCAATCTCTGGACTCACTGCACTGCATCCCCAGTGGTGCCAGTGCACACTCTGGACTCACTGCACTGCATCCCCAGTGGTGCCAGTGCACTCTCTGGACTCACTGCACTGCATCCCCAGTGGTGCCAGTGCACTCTCTGCACTCACTGCACTGCATCCCCAGTGTTGCCAGGGCACTCTCTGGACTCACTGCACTGCATCCCCAGTGGTGCCAGAGCACTCTCTGGACTCACTGCAATGCATCCCCAGTGGTGCCAGTGCACTCTCTGGACTCACTGCACTGCATCCCCAGTGGTGCCAGTGCACTCTCTGCACTCACTGCACTGCATCCCCAGTGGTGCCAGTGCACTCTCTGGACTCACTGTACTGCATCCCCAGTGGAGCCCGTGCACTCTCTGGACTCACTGCAGTGCATCCCCAGTGCTGCCAGTGCACTCTCTGGACTCACTGCAGTGCATCACCAGTGGTGCCAGTGCACTCTCTGCACTCACTGCACTGCACCCCCAGTGGTGCCAGTGCGCTCTCTGGAGTCACAGCACTGCATCCCCAGTGGTGCCAGTGCACTCTCTGGACTCATTGCACTGCATCCCCATGTGGTGCCAGTGCACTCTCTGGACTCACTGCACTGCATCCCCAGTGGTGCCAGTGCAATCTCTGGACTCACTGCAGAGCAACCCTAGTGTTGCCAGTGCACTCTCTGGACTCACTGCACTGCATCTCAGTGTTGCCAGTGCACTCTCTGCACTCACTGCACTGCATCCCCAGTGGTGCCAGTGCACTCTCAGGACTCACTGCACTGCATCCCCAGTGGTGCCAGTGCACTCTCTGGACTCACTGCAGTGCATCCCCATTGGTGCCAGTGCACTCTCTGGACTTACTGAGGTGCATCTCCAGTGGTGCCAGTGCACTCTCTGGACTCACTGCACTGCATCCCCAGTGGTGCCAGTGCACACTCTGGACTCACTGCACTGCATCCCCAGTGGTGCCAGTGCTCTCTCTGGACTCACTGCAGGGCATCCCCAGTGTTGCCAGTGCACTCTCTGCACTCACTGCACTGCATCCCCAGTGGTGCCAGTGCACTCTCTGGACTCACTGTACTGCATCCCCAGTGGAGCCCGTGCACTCTCTGGACTCACTGCAGTACATCTCCAGTGGTGCCAGTGCACTCTCTGGACTCACTGCACAGCATCCCCAGTGGTGCCAGTGCACTCTCTGGACTCACTGCACTGCATCCCCAGTGGTGCCAGTGCACTCTCTGGACTCACTGACGTGCATTCTCCGTGGTGCCGGTGCACTCTCTGGACTCACTGCACTGCATCCCCAGTGCTGCCAGTACACTCACTGGACTGACTGCACTGCATCCCCAGTGGTGCCAGTGCACTCTCTGGACTCACTGCAGTGCATCCCCAGTGGTGCCGGTGCACTCTCTGGACTCAGTGCACTGCAACCCCAGTGGTGCCAGTGCAATCTCTGGACTCACTGCAGAGCATCCCTAGTGTTGCCAGTGCACTCTCTGGACTCACTGCACTGCATCTCAGTGGTGCCAGTGCACTCTCTGCACTCACTGCACTGCATCCCCAGTGGTGCCAGTGCACTCTGTGGACTCACTGCACTGCATCCCCAGTGGTTCCAGTGCACTCTCTGGACTCACTGCAGTGCATCCCCAGTGGTGCCAGTGCACTCTCTGGACTCACTGACGTGCATTCTCCGTGGTTCCAGTGCACTCTCTGGACTCACTGCACTGCATCCCCAGTGCTGCCAGTACACTCTCTGGACTGACTGCACTGCATCCCCAGTGGTGCCAGTGCACTCTCTGGACTCACTGCACTGCATCCCCATTGGTGCCAGTGCATTCTCTGGACTCACTGCAGTGCATCCCCAGTGGTGCCAGTGCACTCTCTGGACTCACTGCACTGCATCCCCAGTGCTGCCAGTACACTCTCTGGACTGACTGCACTGCATCCCCAGTGGTGCCAGTGCACTCTCTGGACTCACTGCACTGCATCCCCAGTGGTGCCAGTGCACTCTCTGGACTCACTGGACTGCATCACCAGTGGTGCCAGTGCACTCCCTGGACTCACTGCACTGCATCTCAGTGGTTCCAGTGCATTCACTGGACTCACAGTACTGCATCTCCAGTGGTGCCAGTGCACTCTCTGGGCTCACTGCAGTGCATCCCCAGTGGTGCCAGTAATCTCTCTGGACTCACTGCACTGCATCCCCAGTGGTGCCAGTGCACTCACTGGATTCACTGCACTGCATCCCCAGTGGTGCTAGTGCACTCTCTGGAGTCACTGCGCTGCATCCCCAGTGGTGCCAGTGCACTCTCTGGACACACTGCACTGCATCCCCAGTGGTGCCAGTGCACTGTCTGGACTCACTGCACTGCAACCCCAGTGGTGCCAGTGCACTCTCTGGACTCACTGCAGGGCATCCCCAGTGGTGCCAGTGCACTCACTGGACTGACTGCACTGCATACCCAGTGGAGCCAGTGTGCTCTCCGGAGTCACAGCACTGCATCCCCAGTGGTGCCAGTGCGCTCATTGGACTCACTGTACTGCATCACAGGTGGTGCCAGTGCACTCTCTGGACTCACTGTACTGCATCATCAGTGGTGCCAGTGCACTCTCTGGACTAACTGCACTGCATCCCCAGTGGTGCCAGTGCACTCTCTGGACTCACTGCAGTGCATCCCCAGTGGTGCAGGTGCACTCTCTGGACTCACTGCACTGCATCCCCAGTGGTTCCAGTGCATTCACTGGACTCACTGTACTGCATCTCCAGTGGTGCCAGTGCACTCTCTAGAGTCACTGCAGTGCATCCCCAGTGGTGCCAGTGCACTCTCTGGACTCACTGCAGTGCATCCCCAGTGGTGCCAGTGCACTCACTGGACTCACTGTACTGCATCATCAGTGGTGCCAGTGCACTCTCTGGACTCACTGCACTGCATCCCCAGTGGTGCCAGTGCACTCACTGGACTCACTGTACTGCATTACCAGTGGTGCCAGTGCACTCTCTGGACTCACTGCACTGCATCCCCAGTGGTTCCAGTGCATTCACTGGACTCTCTGTACTGCATCTCCAGTGGTGCCAGTGCACTCTCTGGGCTCACTGCAGTGCATCCCCAGTGGTGCCAGTGCACTCTCTGGACTCACTGCACTGCATCCCCAGTGGTGCCAGTGCACTCACTGGATTCACTGCACTGCATCCCCAGTGGTGCTAGTGCACTCACTGCACTCACTGCAGTGCATCCCCAGTGGTGCCAGTGCACTCTCTGGACTCACTGCACTGCAACCCCAGTGGTGCCAGTGCACTCTGTGGACTCACTGTACTGCATCTCCAGTGGTGCCAGTGCACTCTCTGGAGTCACAGCACTGCATCCCCAGTGGTGCCAGTGCAATCTCTGGACTCACTGCACTGCATCCCCAGTGGTTCCAGTGCACTCTCTGGACTCACTGAAGTGCATCCCCAGTGGTGCCAGTGCACTCTCTGGACTCACTGCACTGCATCCCCACTGGTGCCAGTGCACTCTCTGGACCTACTGCACTGCATCCCCAGTGGTGCCAGTGCACTCTGTGGACTCACTGTACTGCATCTCCAGTGGTGCCAGTGCACTCTCTGGACTCACTGCAGTGCATCCCCAGTGGTGCCAGTGCACTCTCTGGACTCACTGCACTGCATCCCCAGTGGTGCCAGTGCACTCTCTGGACTCACTGAGGTGCATCCCCAGTGGTGCCAGTGCAATTTCTGGACTCACTGCACTGCATCCCCAGTGGTGCCAGTGCACACTCTGGACTCACTGCACTGCATCCCCAGTGGTGCCAGTGCACTCTCTGGACTCACTGCACTGCATCCCCGGTGGTGCCAGTGCACTCTCTGCACTCACTGCACTGCATCCCCAGTGGTGCCACTGCACTCTCTGGACTCACTGCACTGCATCCCCAGTGGTGCCAGTGCACTCTCTGGACTCACTGCACTGCATCCCCAGTGGTGCCAGTGCACTCTCTGGACTCACTGCACTGCATCCCCAGTGGTGCCAGTGCACTCTCTGGACTCACTGCACTGCATCCCCAGTGGTGCCAGTGCACTCTCTGGACTCACTGCAGTGCATCCCCAGTGGTGCCAGTGCACTCTCTGGACTAACTGCACTGCATCCCCAGTGGTGCCAGTGCTCTCTCTGGACTCACTGTACTGCATCCCCAGTGGAGCCCGTGCACTCTCTGGACTCACTGCAGTGCATCCCCAGTGGTGCCAGTGCACTCTCTGGACTCACTGCACTGCATCCCCACTGGTGCCAGTGCACTCTCTGGACTCACTGCACTGCATCCCCAGTGGTGCCAGTGCACTCTCTGGACTCACTGCACTGCATCCCCACTGGTGCCAGTGCACTCTCTGGACCTACTGCACTGCATCCCCAGTGGTGCCAGTGCACTCTGTGGACTCACTGTACTGCATCTCCAGTGGTGCCAGTGCACTCTCTGGACTCACTGCAGTGCATCCCCAGTGGTGCCAGTGCACTCTCTGGACTCACTGCACTGCATCCCCAGTGGTGCCAGTGCACTCTCTGGACTCACTGAGGTGCATCCCCAGTGGTGCCAGTGCAATTTCTGGACTCACTGCACTGCATCCCCAGTGGTGCCAGTGCACACTCTGGACTCACTGCACTGCATCCCCAGTGGTGCCAGTGCACTCTCTGGACTCACTGCACTGCATCCCCGGTGGTGCCAGTGCACTCTCTGCACTCACTGCACTGCATCCCCAGTGGTGCCACTGCACTCTCTGGACTCACTGCACTGCATCCCCAGTGGTGCCAGTGCACTCTCTGGACTCACTGCACTGCATCCCCAGTGGTGCCAGTGCACTCTCTGGACTCACTGCACTGCATCCCCAGTGGTGCCAGTGCACTCTCTGGACTCACTGCACTGCATCCCCAGTGGTGCCAGTGCACTCTCTGGACTCACTGCAGTGCATCCCCAGTGGTGCCAGTGCACTCTCTGGACTAACTGCACTGCATCCCCAGTGGTGCCAGTGCTCTCTCTGGACTCACTGTACTGCATCCCCAGTGGAGCCCGTGCACTCTCTGGACTCACTGCAGTGCATCCCCAGTGGTGCCAGTGCACTCTCTGGACTCACTGCACTGCATCCCCACTGGTGCCAGTGCACTCTCTGGACTCACTGCACTGCATCCCCAGTGGTGCCAGTGCACTCTCTGCATTCACTGAAGTGCATCCCCAGTGGTGCCAGTGCACTCTCTGGACTCACTGTACTGCATCCCCAGTGGTGCCAGTGCAATCTCTGGACTCACTGCACTGCATCCCCAGTGGTGCCAGTGCACTCTCTGGACTCACTGCACTGCATCCCCAGTGGTGCCAGTGCACTCTCTGGACTCACTGCACTGCATCCCCAGTGGTGCCAGTGCACTCACTGGACTCACTGTACTGCATCCCCAGTGGAGCCCGTGCACTCTCTGGACTCCCTGCAGTACATCCCCAGTGGTGCCAGTGCACTCTCTGAACTCACTGCAGTGCATCCCCAGTGGTGCCAGTGCACTCTCTGGACTCACTGCACTGCATCCCCAGTGCTGCCAGTGCACTCTCTGGACTCACTGCACTGCATCCCCAGTGGTGCCAGTGCACTCTCTGCATTCACTGAAGTGCATCCCCAGTGGTGCCAGTGCACTCTCTGGACTCACTGTACTGCATCCCCAGTGGTGCCAGTGCAATCTCTGGACTCACTGCACTGCATCACCAGTGGTGCCAGTGCACTCTCTGGACTCACTGCACTGCATCCCCAGTGGAGCCAGTGCAATCTCTGGACTCACTGCAGAGCATCCCTTGTGTTGCCAGTGCACTCTCTGGACTCACTGCACTGCATCCCCAGTGGTGCCAGTGCACTCTCTGGACTCACTGCAGTGCATCCCCAGTGGTGCCAGTGCACTCTCTGGACTCACTGCACTGCATCCCCAGTGGTGCCAGTGCACTCTCTGGACTCACTGCAGTGCATCACCAGTGGTGCCAGTGCACTCTCTGGACTCACTGAGGTGCATCCCCAGTGGTGCCAGTGCAATCTCTGGACTCACTGCACTGCATCCCCAGTGGTGCCAGTGCACACTCTGGACTCACTGCACTGCATCCCCAGTGGTGCCAGTGCACTCTCTGGACTCACTGCAGAGCATCCCCAGTGGTGCCAGTGCACTCTCTGCACTCACTGCACTGCATCCCCAGGGTTGCCAGTGCACTCACTGGACTCACTGCACTGCATCCCCAGTGGTGCCAGAGCACTCTCTGGACTCACTGCACTGCATCCCCAGTGGTGCCAGTGCAATCTCTGGACTCACTGCACTGCATCCCCAGTGGTGCCAGTGCACTCTCTGGACTCACTGCACTGCATCACCAGTGGTGCCAGTGCACTCTCTGGACTCACTGTACTGCATCCCCAGTGGTGCCCGTGCACTCTCTGGACTCACTGCAGTGCATCCCCAGTGGTGCCAGTGCACTCACTGGACTCACTGCACTGCATCCCCAGTGGTGCCAGTGCAATCTCTGGACTCACTGAAGTGCATCCCCAGTGGTGCCAGTGCACTCTCTGCACTCACTGCACTGCATCCCCAGTGGTGCCAGTGCACTCTCTGGACTCACTGCAGTGCATCACCAGTAGTGCCAGTGCACTCTCTGCACTCACTGCACTGCACCCCCAGTGGTGCCAGTGCGCTCTCTGGAGTCACAGCACTTCATTCCCAGTGGTGCCAGTGCACTCTCTGGACTCACTGCACTGCATCCCCAGTGGTGCCAGTGCACTCTCTGGACTCACTGCACTGCATCCCCAGTGGTGCCAGTGCAATCTCTGGACTCACTGCAGAGCAACCCTAGTGTTGCCAGTGCACTCTCTGGACTCACTGCACTGCATCTCAGTGGTGCCAGTGCACTCTCTGCACTCACTGCACTGCATCCCCAGTGGTGCCAGTGCACTCTCTGCACTCACTGCACTGCATCCCCAGTGATGCCAGTGCACTCTCTGGACTAACTGCAGTGCATCCCCAGTGGTGCCAGTGCACTCTCTGCACTCACTGCACTGCATCCCCAGTGGTGCCAGTGCATTCTATGGACTCACCGCACTGCACCCTGAGTGGTGCCAGTGCACTCTCTGGACTCACTGCACCGCATCCCCAGTGGTGCCAGTGCACTCTCTGGAGTCACTGCGCTGCATCCCCAGCGGTGCCAGTGCACTCTCTGGACTCACCGCACTGCATCCCCAGTGGTGCCAGTGCACTTTCTGGACTCACTGCACTGCATCCCCAGTGGTGCCAGTGCACTCTCTGGACTCACTGCAGTGCATCCCCAGTGGTGCCAGTGCACTCTCTGGACTCACTGCACTGCACCCCCAGTGGTGCCAGTGCGCTCTCTGGAGTCACAGCACTGCATCCCCAGTGGTGCCAGTGCACTCTCTGGACTCACTGCACTGCATCACAAGTGGTGCCGGTGCACTCTCTGGACTCACTGCACTGCATCCCCAGTGGAGCCAGTGCAATCTCTGGACTCACTGCAGAGCATCCCTAGTGTTGCCAGTGCACTCTCTGGACTCACTGCACTGCATCCCCAGTGGTGCCAGTGCAATCTCTGCACTCACTGCACTGCATCCCCAGTGGTGCCAGTGCACTCTCTGGACTAACTGCACTGCATCCCCAGTGGTGCCAGTGCACTCTCTGGACTCACTGCAGTGCATCACCAGTAGTGCCAGTGCACTCTCTGGACTCACTGAGGTGCATCCCCAGTGGTGCCAGTGCAATCTCTGGACTCACTGCACTGCATCCCCAGTGGTGCCAGTGAACACTCTGGACTCACTGCACTGCATCCCCAGTGGTGCCAGTGCACTCTCTGGACTCACTGCACTGCATCCCCAGTGTTGCCAGTGCACTCTCTGCACTCACTGCACTGCATCCCCAGTGTTGCCAGTGCACTCTCTGGACTCACTGCACTGCATGCCCAGTGGTGCCAGAGCACTCTCTGGACTCACTGCACTGCATCCCCAGTGGTGCCAGTGCACTCTCTGGACTCACTGCACTGCATCCCCAGTGGTGCCAGTGCACTCTCTGCACTCACTGCACTGCATCCCCAGTGGTGCCAGTGCACTCTCTGGACTCACTGTACTGCATCCCCAGTGGAGCCCGTGCACTCTCTGGACTCACTGCAGTGCATCCCCAGTGCTGCCAGTGCACTCTCTGGACTCACTGCACTGCATCCCCAGTGGTGCCAGTGCACTCTCTGCACTCACTGCATTGCACCCCCAGTGGTGCCAGAGCGCTCTCTGGAGTCACAGCACTGCATCCCCAGTGGTGCCAGTGCACTCTCTGGACTCACTGCAGTGCATCCCCAGTGGTGCCAGTGCAATCTCTGGACTCACTGCAGAGCAACCCTAGTGTTGCCAGTGCACTCTCTGGACTCACTGCACTGCATCTCAGTGGTGCCAGTGCACTCTCTGCACTCACTGCACTGCATCCCCAGTGGTGCCAGTGCACTCTCTGGACTCACTGCACTGCATCACCAGTGGTGCCAGTGCAATCTCTGCCCTCACTGCACTGCATCCCCAGTGGTGCCAGTGCAATCTCTGGACTCACTGCACTGCATCCCCAGTGGTGCCAGTGCACACACTGGACTCACTGCACTGCATCCCTAGTGGTGCCAGTGCACTCTCTGGACTCACTGCACTGCATCCCCAGTGGTGCCAGTGCACTCTCTGCACTCACTGCACTGCATCCCCAGTGTTGCCAGTGCACTCTCTGGACTCACTGCACTGCATCCCCAGTGGTGCCAGAGCACTCTCTGGACTCACTGCAATGCATCCCCAGTGGTGCCAGTGCACTCTCTGGACTCACTGCACTGCATCCCCAGTGGTGCCAGTGCACTCTCTGGACTCACTGCACTGCATCCCCAGTGGTGCCAGTGCACTCTCTGGACTCACTGTACTGCATCCCCAGTGGAGCCCGTGCACTCTCTGGACTCACTGCAGTGCATCCCCAGTGCTGCCAGTGCACTCTCTGGACTCACTGCAGTGCATCACCAGTGGTGCCAGTGCACTCTCTGCACTCACTGCACTGCACCCCCAGTGGTGCCAGTGCGCTCTCTGGAGTCACAGCACTGCATCCCCAGTGGTGCCAGTGCACTCTCTGGACTCATTGCACTGCATCCCCATGTGGTGCCAGTGCACTCTCTGGACTCACTGCAGTGCATCCCCAGTGGTGCCAGTGCAATCTCTGGACTCACTGCAGAGCAACCCTAGTGTTGCCAGTGCACTCTCTGGACTCACTGCACTGCATCTCAGTGTTGCCAGTGCACTCTCTGCACTCACTGCACTGCATCCCCAGTGGTGCCAGTGCACTCTCAGGACTCACTGCACTGCATCCCCAGTGGTGCCAGTGCACTCTCTGGACTCACTGCAGTGCATCCCCATTGGTGCCAGTGCACTCTCTGGACTTACTGAGGTGCATCTCCAGTGGTGCCAGTGCACTCTCTGGACTCACTGCACTGCATCCCCAGTGGTGCCAGTGCACACTCTGGACTCACTGCACTGCATCCCCAGTGGTGCCAGTGCTCTCTCTGGACTCACTGCAGGGCATCCCCAGTGTTGCCAGTGCACTCTCTGCACTCACTGCACTGCATCCCCAGTGGTGCCAGTGCACTCTCTGGACTCACTGTACTGCATCCCCAGTGGAGCCCGTGCACTCTCTGGACTCACTGCAGTACATCCCCAGTGGTGCCAGTGCACTCTCTGGACTCACTGCACAGCATCCCCAGTGGTGCCAGTGCACTCTCTGGACTCACTGCACTGCATCCCCAGTGGTGCCAGTGCACTCTCTGGACTCACTGACGTGCATTCTCCGTGGTGCCAGTGCACTCTCTGGACTCACTGCACTGCATCCCCAGTGCTGCCAGTACACTCACTGGACTGACTGCACTGCATCCCCAGTGGTGCCAGTGCACTCTCTGGACTCACTGCAGTGCATCCCCAGTGGTGCCAGTGCACTCTCTGGACTCACTGCACTGCAACCCCAGTGGTGCCAGTGCAATCTCTGGACTCACTGCAGAGCATCCCTAGTGTTGCCAGTGCACTCTCTGGACTCACTGCACTGCATCTCAGTGGTGCCAGTGCACTCTCTGCACTCACTGCACTGCATCCCCAGTGGTGCCAGTGCACTCTGTGGACTCACTGCACTGCATCCCCAGTGGTTCCAGTGCACTCTCTGGACTCACTGCAGTGCATCCCCAGTGGTGCCAGTGCACTCTCTGGACTCACTGACGTGCATTCTCCGTGGTGCCAGTCCACTCTCTGGACTCACTGCACTGCATCCCCAGTGCTGCCAGTACACTCTCTGGACTGACTGCACTGCATCCCCAGTGGTGCCAGTGCACTCTCTGGACTCACTGCACTGCATCCCCATTGGTGCCAGTGCATTCTCTGGACTCACTGCAGTGCATCCCCAGTGGTGCCAGTGCACTCTCTGGACTCACTGCACTGCATCCCCAGTGCTGCCAGTACACTCTCTGGACTGACTGCAGTGCATCCCCAGTGGTGCCAGTGCACTCTCTGGACTCACTGCACTGCATCCCCAGTGGTGCCAGTGCACTCTCTGGACTCACTGGACTGCATCACCAGTGGTGCCAGTGCACTCCCTGGACTCAATGCACTGCATCTCAGTGGTTCCAGTGCATTCACTGGACTCACAGTACTGCATCTCCAGTGGTGCCAGTGCACTCTCTGGGCTCACTGCAGTGCATCCCCAGTGGTGCCAGTAATCTCTCTGGACTCACTGCACTGCATCCCCAGTGGTGCCAGTGCACTCACTGGATTCACTGCACTGCATCCCCAGTGGTGCTAGTGCACTCTCTGGAGTCACTGCGCTGCATCCCCAGTGGTGCCAGTGCACTCTCTGGACACACTGCACTGCATCCCCAGTGGTGCCAGTGCACTGTCTGGACTCACTGCACTGCAACCCCAGTGGTGCCACTGCACTCTCTGGACTCACTGCACTGCATCCCCAGTGGTGCCAGTACACTCTCTGGACTCACTGCACTGCATCCCCAGTGGTGCCAGTGCACTCTCTGGACTCACTGCACTGCATCCCCAGTGGTGCCAATGCAATCCCTGGACTCACTGTAGTGCATCCCCAGTGGTGCCAGTGCACTCTCTGGACTCACTGCAGGGCATCCCCAGTGGTGCCAGTGCACTCACTGGACTGACTGCACTGCATACCCAGTGGAGCCAGTGTGCTCTCCGGAGTCACAGCACTGCATCCCCAGTGGTGCCAGTGCGCTCATTGGACTCACTGTACTGCATCACAGGTGGTGCCAGTGCACTCTCTGGACTCACTGTACTGCATCATCAGTGGTGCCAGTGCACTCTCTGGACTAACTGCACTGCATCCCCAGTGGTGCCAGTGCACTCTCTGGACTCACTGCAGTGCATCCCCAGTGGTGCAGGTGCACTCTCTGGACTCACTGCACTGCATCCCCAGTGGTTCCAGTGCATTCACTGGACTCACTGTACTGCATCTCCAGTGGTGCCAGTGCACTCTCTAGAGTCACTGCAGTGCATCCCCAGTGGTGCCAGTGCACTCTCTGGACTCACTGCACTGCATCCCCAGTGGTGCCAGTGCACTCACTGGACTCACTGTACTGCATTACCAGTGGTGCCAGTGCACTCTCTGGACTCACTGCACTGCATCCCCAGTGGTTCCAGTGCATTCACTGGACTCACTGTACTGCATCTCCAGTGGTGCCAGTGCACTCTCTGGGCTCACTGCAGTGCATCCCCAGTGGTGCCAGTGCACTCTCTGGACTCACTGCACTGCATCCCCAGTGGTGCCAGTGCACTCACTGGATTCACTGCACTGCATCCCCAGTGGTGCTAGTGCACTCACTGCACTCACTGCAGTGCATCCCCAGTGGTGCCAGTGCACTCTCTGGACTCACTGCACTGCATCCCCAGTGGTGCCAGTGCACTCTGTGGACTCACTGTACTGCATCTCCAGTGGTGCCAGTGCACTCTCTGGAGTCACAGCACTGCATCCCCAGTGGTGCCAGTGCAATCTCTGGACTCACTGCACTGCATCCCCAGTGGTGCCAGTGCACTCTCTGGACTCACTGAAGTGCATCCCCAGTGGTGCCAGTGCACTCTCTGGACTCACTGCACTGCATCCCCACTGGTGCCAGTGCACTCTCTGGACTCACTGCACTGCATCCCCAGTGGTGCCAGTGCACTCTGTGGACTCACTGTACTGCATCTCCAGTGGTGCCAGTGCACTCTCTGGACTCACTGCAGTGCATCCCCAGTGGTGCCAGTGCACTCTCTGGACTCACTGCACTGCATCCCCAGTGGTGCCAGTGCACTCTCTGGACTCACTGAGGTGCATCCCCAGTGGTGCCAGTGCAATTTCTGGACTCACTGCACTGCATCCCCAGTGGTGCCAGTGCACACTCTGGACTCACTGCACTGCATCCCCAGTGGTGCCAGTGCACTCTCTGGACTCACTGCACTGCATCCCCAGTGGTGCCAGTGCACTCTCTGCACTCACTGCACTGCATCCCCAGTGGTGCCACTGCACTCTCTGGACTCACTGCACTGCATCCCCAGTGGTGCCAGTGCACTCTCTGGACTCACTGCACTGCATCCCCAGTGGTGCCAGTGCACTCTCTGGACTCACTGCACTGCATCCCCAGTGGTGCCAGTGCACTCTCTGGACTCACTGCACTGCATCCCCAGTGGTGCCAGTGCACTCTCTGGACTCACTGCAGTGCATCCCCAGTGGTGCCAGTGCACTCTCTGGACTAACTGCACTGCATCCCCAGTGGTGCCAGTGCTCTCTCTGGACTCAATGTACTGCATCCCCAGTGGAGCCCGTGCACTCTCTGGACTCACTGCAGTGCATCCCCAGTGGTGCCAGTGCACTCTCTGGACTCACTGCACTGCATCCCCAGTGGTGCCAGTGCACTCTCTGGACTCACTGCACTGCATCCCCAGTGGTGCCAGTGCACTCTCTGCATTCACTGCAGTGCATCCCCAGTGGTGCCAGTGCACTCTCTGGACTCACTGTACTGCATCCCCAGTGGTGCCAGTGCAATCTCTGGACTCACTGCACTGCATCCCCAGTGGTGCCAGTGCACTCTCTGGACTCACTGCACTGCATCCCCAGTGGTGCCAGTGCACTCTCTGGACTCACTGCACTGCATCCCCAGTGGTGCCAGTGCACTCTCTGGACTCACTGCAGTGCATCCCCAGTGGTGCCAGTGCACTCTCTGGACTCACTGCACTGCATCCCCAGTGGTGCCAGTGCACTCTCTGGACTCACTGCAGTGCATCACCAGTGGTGCCAGTGCACTCTCTCGACTCACTGAGGTGCATCCCCAGTGGTGCCAGTGCAATCTCTGGACTCACTGCACTGCATCCCCAGTGGTGCCAGTGCACACTCTGGACTCACTGCACTGCATCCCCAGTGGTGCCAGTGCACTCTCTGGACTCACTGCAGAGCATCCCCAGTGGTGCCAGTGCACTCTCTGCACTCACTGCACTGCATCCCCAGGGTTGCCAGTGCACTCACTGGACTCACTGCACTGCATCCCCAGTGGTGCCAGAGCACTCTCTGGACTCACTGCACTGCATCCCCAGTGGTGCCAGTGCAAGCTCTGGACTCACTGCACTGCATCCCCAGTGGTGCCAGTGCACTCTCTGGACTCACTGCAGGGCATCCCCAGTGGTGCCAGTGCACTCTCTGGACTCACTGTACTGCATCCCCAGTGGTGCCCGTGCACTCTCTGGACTCACTGCAGTGCATCCCCAGTGGTGCCAGTGCACTCACTGGACTCACTGCACTGCATCCCCAGTGGTGCCAGTGCAATCTCTGGACTCACTGAAGTGCATCCCCAGTGGTGCCAGTGCACTCTCTGCACTCACTGCACTGCATCCCCAGTGGTGCCAGTGCACTCTCTGGACTCACTGCAGTGCATCACCAGTAGTGCCAGTGCACTCTCTGCACTCACTGCACTGCACCCCCAGTGGTGCCAGTGCGCTCTCTGGAGTCACAGCACTTCATCCCCAGTGGTGCCAGTGCACTCTCTGGACTCACTGCACTGCATCCCCAGTGGTGCCAGTGCACTCTCTGGACTCACTGCACTGCATCCCCAGTGGTGCCAGTGCAATCTCTGGACTCACTGCAGAGCAACCCTAGTGTTGCCAGTGCACTCTCTGGACTCACTGCACTGCATCTCAGTGGTGCCAGTGCACTCTCTGCACTCACTGCACTGCATCCCCAGTGGTGCCAGTGCACTCTCTGCACTCACTGCACTGCATCCCCAGTGATGCCAGTGCACTCTCTGGATTAACTGCAGTGCATCCCCAGTGGTGCCAGTGCACTCTCTGCACTCACTGCACTGCATCCCCAGTGGTGCCAGTGCATTCTATGGACTCACCGCACTGCACCCTGAGTGGTGCCAGTGCACTCTCTGGACTCACTGCACCGCATCCCCAGTGGTGCCAGTGCACTCTCTGGAGTCACTGCGCTGCATCCCCAGCGGTGCCAGTGCACTCTCTGGACTCACCGCACTGCATCCCCAGTGGTGCCAGTGCACTTTCTGGACTCACTGCACTGCATCCCCAGTGGTGCCAGTGCACTCTCTGGACTCACTGCAGTGCATCCCCAGTGGTGCCAGTGCACTCTCTGGACTCACTGCACTGCACCCCCAGTGGTGCCAGTGCGCTCTCTGGAGTCACAGCACTGCATCCCCAGTGGTGCCAGTGCACTCTCTGGACTCACTGCACTGCATCACAAGTGGTGCCAGTGCACTCTCTGGACTCACTGCACTGCATCCCCAGTGGAGCCAGTGCACACTCTGGACTCACTGCAGAGCATCCCTAGTGTTGCCAGTGCACTCTCTGGACTCACTGCACTGCATCCCCAGTGGTGCCAGTGCAATCTCTGCACTCACTGCACTGCATCCCCAGTGGTGCCAGTGCACTCTCTGGACTAACTGCACTGCATCCCCAGTGGTGCCAGTGCACTCTCTGGACTCACTGCAGTGCATCACCAGTAGAGCCAGTGCACTCTCTGGACTCACTGAGGTGCATCCCCAGTGGTGCCAGTGCAATCTCTGGACTCACTGCACTGCATCCCCAGTGGTGCCAGTGAACACTCTGGACTCACTGCACTGCATCCCCAGTGGTGCCAGTGCACTCTCTGGACTCACTGCACTGCATCCCCAGTGTTGCCAGTGCACTCTCTGCACTCACTGCACTGCATCCCCAGTGTTGCCAGTGCACTCTCTGGACTCACTGCACTGCATGCCCAGTGGTGCCAGAGCACTCTCTGGACTCACTGCACTGCATCCCCAGTGGTGCCAGTGCACTCTCTGGACTCACTGCACTGCATCCCCAGTGGTGCCAGTGCACTCTCTGCACTCACTGCACTGCATCCCCAGTGGTGCCAGTGCACTCTCTGGACTCACTGTACTGCATCCCCAGTGGAGCCCGTGCACTCTCTGGACTCACTGCAGTGCATCCCCAGTGCTGCCAGTGCACTCTCTGGACTCACTGCACTGCATCCCCAGTGGTGCCAGTGCACTCTCTGCACTCACTGCATTGCACCCCCAGTGGTGCCAGAGCGCTCTCTGGAGTCACAGCACTGCATCCCCAGTGGTGCCAGTGCACTCTCTGGACTCACTGCAGTGCATCCCCAGTGGTGCCAGTGCAATCTCTGGACTCACTGCAGAGCAACCCTAGTGTTGCCAGTGCACTCTCTGGACTCACTGCACTGCATCTCAGTGGTGCCAGTGCACTCTCTGCACTCACTGCACTGCATCCCCAGTGGTGCCAGTGCACTCTCTGGACTCACTGCACTGCATCACCAGTGGTGCCAGTGCAATCTCTGCCCTCACTGCACTGCATCCCCAGTGGTGCCAGTGCACTCTCTGGACTCACTGCACTGCATCCCCAGTGGTGCCAGTGCACTCTCTGGACTCACTGCAGTGCATCACCAGTGGTGCCAGTGCACTCTCTGGACTCACTGAGTTGCATCCCCAGTGGTGCCAGTGCAATCTCTGGACTCACTGCACTGCATCCCCAGTGGTGCCAGTGCACACTCTGGACTCACTGCACTGCATCCCTAGTGGTGCCAGTGCACTCTCTGGACTCACTGCACTGCATCCCCAGTGGTGCCAGTGCACTCTCTGCACTCACTGCACTGCATCCCCAGTGTTGCCAGTGCACTCTCTGGACTCACTGCACTGCATCCCCAGTGGTGCCAGAGCACTCTCTGGACTCACTGCAATGCATCCCCAGTGGTGCCAGTGCACTCTCTGGACTCACTGCACTGCATCCCCAGTGGTGCCAGTGCACTCTCTGGACTCACTGCACTGCATCCCCAGTGGTGCCAGTGCACTCTCTGGACTCACTGTACTGCATCCCCAGTGGAGCCCGTGCACTCTCTGGACTCACTGCAGTGCATCCCCAGTGCTGCCAGTGCACTCTCTGGACTCACTGCAGTGCATCACCAGTGGTGCCAGTGCACTCTCTGCACTCACTGCACTGCACCCCCAGTGGTGCCAGTGCGCTCTCTGGAGTCACAGCACTGCATCCCCAGTGGTGCCAGTGCACTCTCTGGACTCATTGCACTGCATCCCCATGTGGTGCCAGTGCACTCTCTGGACTCACTGCAGTGCATCCCCAGTGGTGCCAGTGCAATCTCTGGACTCACTGCAGAGCAACCCTAGTGTTGCCAGTGCACTCTCTGGACTCACTGCACTGCATCTCAGTGTTGCCAGTGCACTCTCTGCACTCACTGCACTGCATCCCCAGTGGTGCCAGTGCACTCTCAGGACTCACTGCACTGCATCCTCAGTGGTGCCAGTGCACTCTCTGGACTCACTGCAGTGCATCCCCATTGGTGCCAGTGCACTCTCTGGACTTACTGAGGTGCATCTCCAGTGGTGCCAGTGCACTCTCTGGACTCACTGCACTGCATCCCCAGTGGTGCCAGTGCACACTCTGGACTCACTGCACTGCATCCCCAGTGGTGCCAGTGCTCTCTCTGGACTCACTGCAGGGCATCCCCAGTGTTGCCAGTGCACTCTCTGCACTCACTGCACTGCCTCCCCAGTGGTGCCAGTGCACTCTCTGGACTCACTGTACTGCATCTCCAGTGGAGCCCGTGCACTCTCTGGACTCACTGCAGTACATCCCCAGTGGTGCCAGTGCACTCTCTGGACTCACTGCACAGCATCCCCAGTGGTGCCAGTGCACTCTCTGGACTCACTGCACTGCATCCCCAGTGGTGCCAGTGCACTCTCTGGACTCACTGACGTGCATTCTCCGTGGTGCCAGTGCACTCTCTGGACTCACTGCACTGCATCCCCAGTGCTGCCAGTACACTCACTGGACTGACTGCACTGCATCCCCAGTGGTGCCAGTGCACTCTCTGGACTCACTGCAGTGCATCCCCAGTGGTGCCAGTGCACTCTCTGGACTCACTGCACTGCAACCCCAGTGGTGCCAGTGCAATCTCTGGACTCACTGCAGAGCATCCCTAGTGTTGCCAGTGCACTCTCTGGACTCACTGCACTGCATCTCAGTGGTGCCAGTGCACTCTCTGCACTCACTGCACTGCATCCCCAGTGGTGCCAGTGCACTCTGTGGACTCACTGCACTGCATCCCCAGTGGTTCCAGTGCACTCTCTGGACTCACTGCAGTGCATCCCCAGTGGTGCCAGTGCACTCTCTGGACTCACTGACGTGCATTCTCCGTGGTGCCAGTCCACTCTCTGGACTCACTGCACTGCATCCCCAGTGCTGCCAGTACACTCTCTGGACTGACTGCACTGCATCCCCAGTGGTGCCAGTGCACTCTCTGGACTCACTGCACTGCATCCCCATTGGTGCCAGTGCATTCTCTGGACTCACTGCAGTGCATCCCCAGTGGTGCCAGTGCACTCTCTGGACTCACTGCACTGCATCCCCAGTGCTGCCAGTACACTCTCTGGACTGACTGCAGTGCATCCCCAGTGGTGCCAGTGCACTCTCTGGACTCACTGCACTGCATCCCCAGTGGTGCCAGTGCACTCTCTGGACTCACTGGACTGCATCACCAGTGGTGCCAGTGCACTCCCTGGACTCAATGCACTGCATCTCAGTGGTTCCAGTGCATTCACTGGACTCACAGTACTGCATCTCCAGTGGTGCCAGTGCACTCTCTGGGCTCACTGCAGTGCATCCCCAGTGGTGCCAGTAATCTCTCTGGACTCACTGCACTGCATCCCCAGTGGTGCCAGTGCACTCACTGGATTCAATGCACTGCATCCCCAGTGGTGCTAGTGCACTCTCTGGAGTCACTGCGCTGCATCCCCAGTGGTGCCAGTGCACTCTCTGGACACACTGCACTGCATCCCCAGTGGTGCCAGTGCACTGTCTGGACTCACTGCACTGCAACCCCAGTGGTGCCACTGCACTCTCTGGACTCACTGCACTGCATCCCCAGTGGTGCCAGTACACTCTCTGGACTCACTGCACTGCATCCCCAGTGGTGCCAGTGCACTCTCTGGACTCACTGCACTGCATCCCCAGTGGTGCCAATGCAATCCCTGGACTCACTGTAGTGCATCCCCAGTGGTGCCAGTGCACTCTCTGGACTCACTGCAGGGCATCCCCAGTGGTGCCAGTGCACTCACTGGACTGACTGCACTGCATACCCAGTGGAGCCAGTGTGCTCTCCGGAGTCACAGCACTGCATCCCCAGTGGTGCCAGTGCGCTCATTGGACTCACTGTACTGCATCACAGGTGGTGCCAGTGCACTCTCTGGACTCACTGTACTGCATCATCAGTGGTGCCAGTGCACTCTCTGGACTAACTGCACTGCATCCCCAGTGGTGCCAGTGCACTCTCTGGACTCACTGCAGTGCATCCCCAGTGGTGCAGGTGCACTCTCTGGACTCACTGCACTGCATCCCCAGTGGTTCCAGTGCATTCACTGGACTCACTGTACTGCATCTCCAGTGGTGCCAGTGCACTCTCTAGAGTCACTGCAGTGCATCCCCAGTGGTGCCAGTGCACTCTCTGGACTCACTGCACTGCATCCCCAGTGGTGCCAGTGCACTCACTGGACTCACTGTACTGCATTACCAGTGGTGCCAGTGCACTCTCTGGACTCACTGCACTGCATCCCCAGTGGTTCCAGTGCATTCACTGGACTCACTGTACTGCATCTCCAGTGGTGCCAGTGCACTCTCTGGGCTCACTGCAGTGCATCCCCAGTGGTGCCAGTGCACTCTCTGGACTCACTGCACTGCATCCCCAGTGGTGCCAGTGCACTCACTGGATTCACTGCACTGCATCCCCAGTGGTGCTAGTGCACTCACTGCACTCACTGCAGTGCATCCCCAGTGGTGCCAGTGCACTCTCTGGACTCACTGCACTGCATCCCCAGTGGTGCCAGTGCACTCTGTGGACTCACTGTACTGCATCTCCAGTGGTGCCAGTGCACTCTCTGGAGTCACAGCACTGCATCCCCAGTGGTGCCAGTGCAATCTCTGGACTCACTGCACTGCATCCCCAGTGGTGCCAGTGCACTCTCTGGACTCACTGAAGTGCATCCCCAGTGGTGCCAGTGCACTCTCTGGACTCACTGCACTGCATCCCCACTGGTGCCAGTGCACTCTCTGGACTCACTGCACTGCATCCCCAGTGGTGCCAGTGCACTCTGTGGACTCACTGTACTGCATCTCCAGTGGTGCCAGTGCACTCTCTGGACTCACTGCAGTGCATCCCCAGTGGTGCCAGTGCACTCTCTGGACTCACTGCACTGCATCCCCAGTGGTGCCAGTGCACTCTCTGGACTCACTGAGGTGCATCCCCAGTGGTGCCAGTGCAATTTCTGGACTCACTGCACTGCATCCCCAGTGGTGCCAGTGCACACTCTGGACTCACTGCACTGCATCCCCAGTGGTGCCAGTGCACTCTCTGGACTCACTGCACTGCATCCCCAGTGGTGCCAGTGCACTCTCTGCACTCACTGCACTGCATCCCCAGTGGTGCCACTGCACTCTCTGGACTCACTGCACTGCATCCCCAGTGGTGCCAGTGCACTCTCTGGACTCACTGCACTGCATCCCCAGTGGTGCCAGTGCACTCTCTGGACTCACTGCACTGCATCCCCAGTGGTGCCAGTGCACTCTCTGGACTCACTGCACTGCATCCCCAGTGGTGCCAGTGCACTCTCTGGACTCACTGCAGTGCATCCCCAGTGGTGCCAGTGCACTCTCTGGACTAACTGCACTGCATCCCCAGTGGTGCCAGTGCTCTCTCTGGACTCACTGTACTGCATCCCCAGTGGAGCCCGTGCACTCTCTGGACTCACTGCAGTGCATCCCCAGTGGTGCCAGTGCACTCTCTGGACTCACTGCACTGCATCCCCAGTGCTGCCAGTGCACTCTCTGGACTCACTGCACTGCATCCCCAGTGGTGCCAGTGCACTCTCTGCATTCACTGCAGTGCATCTCCAGTGGTGCCAGTGCACTCTCTGGACTCACTGTACTGCATCCCCAGTGGTGCCAGTGCAATCTCTGGACTCACTGCACTGCATCCCCAGTGGTGCCAGTGCACTCTCTGGACTCACTGCACTGCATCCCCAGTGGTGCCAGTGCACTCTCTGGACTCACTGCACTGCATCCCCAGTGGTGCCAGTGCACTCACTGGACTCACTGTACTGCATCCCCAGTGGAGCCCGTGCACTCTCTGGACTCCCTGCAGTACATCCCCAGTGGTGCCAGTGCACTCTCTGAACTCACTGCAGTGCATCCCCAGTGGTGCCAGTGCACTCTCTGGACTCACTGCACTGCATCCCCAGTGCTGCCAGTGCACTCTCTGGACTCACTGCACTGCATCCCCAGTGGTGCCAGTGCACTCTCTGCATTCACTGAAGTGCATCCCCAGTGGTGCCAGTGCACTCTCTGGACTCACTGTACTGCATCCCCAGTGGTGCCAGTGCAATCTCTGGACTCACTGCACTGCATCACCAGTGGTGCCAGTGCACTCTCTGGACTCACTGCACTGCATCCCCAGTGGAGCCAGTGCAATCTCTGGACTCACTGCAGAGCATCCCTTGTGTTGCCAGTGCACTCTCTGGACTCACTGCACTGCATCCCCAGTGGTGCCAGTGCACTCTCTGGACTCACTGCAGTGCATCCCCAGTGGTGCCAGTGCACTCTCTGGACTCACTGCACTGCATCCCCAGTGGTGCCAGTGCACTCTCTGGACTCACTGCAGTGCATCACCAGTGGTGCCAGTGCACTCTCTGGACTCACTGAGGTGCATCCCCAGTGGTGCCAGTGCAATCTCTGGACTCACTGCACTGCATCCCCAGTGGTGCCAGTGCACACTCTGGACTCACTGCACTGCATCCCCAGTGGTGCCAGTGCACTCTCTGGACTCACTGCAGAGCATCCCCAGTGGTGCCAGTGCACTCTCTGCACTCACTGCACTGCATCCCCAGGGTTGCCAGTGCACTCACTGGACTCACTGCACTGCATCCCCAGTGGTGCCAGAGCACTCTCTGGACTCACTGCACTGCATCCCCAGTGGTGCCAGTGCAATCTCTGGACTCACTGCACTGCATCCCCAGTGGTGCCAGTGCACTCTCTGGACTCACTGCACTACATCCCCAGTGGTGCCAGTGCACTCTCTGGACTCACTGTACTGCATCCCCAGTGGTGCCCGTGCACTCTCTGGACTCACTGCAGTGCATCCCCAGTGGTGCCAGTGCACTCACTGGACTCACTGCACTGCATCCCCAGTGGTGCCAGTGCAATCTCTGGACTCACTGAAGTGCATCCCCAGTGGTGCCAGTGCACTCTCTGCACTCACTGCACTGCATCCCCAGTGGTGCCAGTGCACTCTCTGGACTCACTGCAGTGCATCACCAGTAGTGCCAGTGCACTCTCTGCACTCACTGCACTGCACCCCCAGTGGTGCCAGTGCGCTCTCTGGAGTCACAGCACTTCATCCCCAGTGGTGCCAGTGCACTCTCTGGACTCACTGCACTGCATCCCCAGTGGTGCCAGTGCAATCTCTGGACTCACTGCACTGCATCCCCAGTGGTGCCAGTGCAATCTCTGGACTCACTGCAGAGCAACCCTAGTGTTGCCAGTGCACTCTCTGGACTCACTGCACTGCATCTCAGTGGTGCCAGTGCACTCTCTGCACTCACTGCACTGCATCCCCAGTGGTGCCAGTGCACTCTCTGCACTCACTGCACTGCATCCCCAGTGATGCCAGTGCACTCTCTGGACTAACTGCAGTGCATCCCCAGTGGTGCCAGTGCACTCTCTGCACTCACTGCACTGCATCCCCAGTGGTGCCAGTGCATTCTATGGACTCACCGCACTGCACCCTGAGTGGTGCCAGTGCACTCTCTGGACTCACTGCACCGCATCCCCAGTGGTGCCAGTGCACTCTCTGGACTCACTGCAGTGCATCACCAGTAGTGCCAGTGCACTCTCTGGACTCACTGAGGTGCATCCCCAGTGGTGCCAGTGCAATCTCTGGACTCACTGCACTGCATCCCCAGTGGTGCCAGTGAACACTCTGGACTCACTGCACTGCATCCCCAGTGGTGCCAGTGCACTCTCTGGACTCACTGCACTGCATCCCCAGTGTTGCCAGTGCACTCTCTGCACTCACTGCACTGCATCCCCAGTGTTGCCAGTGCACTCTCTGGACTCACTGCACTGCATGCCCAGTGGTGCCAGAGCACTCTCTGGACTCACTGCACTGCATCCCCAGTGGTGCCAGTGCACTCTCTGGACTCACTGCACTGCATCCCCAGTGGTGCCAGTGCACTCTCTGCACTCACTGCACTGCATCCCCAGTGGTGCCAGTGCACTCTCTGGACTCACTGTACTGCATCCCCAGTGGAGCCCGTGCACTCTCTGGACTCACTGCAGTGCATCCCCAGTGCTGCCAGTGCACTCTCTGGACTCACTGCACTGCATCTCCAGTGGTGCCAGTGCACTCTCTGCACTCACTGCATTGCACCCCCAGTGGTGCCAGAGCGCTCTCTGGAGTCACAGCACTGCATCCCCAGTGGTGCCAGTGCACTCTCTGGACTCACTGCACTGCATCCCCAGTGGTGCCAGTGCAATCTCTGGACTCACTGCAGAGCAACCCTAGTGTTGCCAGTGCACTCTCTGGACTCACTGCACTGCATCTCAGTGGTGCCAGTGCAATCTCTGCCCTCACTGCACTGCATCCCCAGTGGTGCCAGTGCACTCTCTGGACTCACTGCACTGCATCCCCAGTGGTGCCAGTGCACTCTCTGGACTCACTGCAGTGCATCACCAGTGGTGCCAGTGCACTCTCTGGACTCACTGAGTTGCATCCCCAGTGGTGCCAGTGCAATCTCTGGACTCACTGCACTGCATCCCCAGTGGTGCCAGTGCACACTCTGGACTCACTGCACTGCATCCCCAGTGTTGCCAGTGCACTCTCTGGACTCACTGCACTGCATCACCAGTGGTGCCAGAGCACTCTCTGGACTCACTGCAATGCATCCCCAGTGGTGCCAGTGCACTCTCTGGACTCACTGCACTGCATCCCCAGTGGTGCCAGTGCACTCTCTGCACTCACTGCACTGCATCCCCAGTGGTGCCAGTGCACTCTCTGGACTCACTGCACTGCATCCCCAGTGGAGCCCGTGCACTCTCTGGACTCACTGCACTGCATCCCCAGTGCTGCCAGTGCACTCTCTGGACTCACTGCAGTGCATCACCAGTGGTGCCAGTGCACTCTCTGCACTCACTGCACTGCACCCCCAGTGGTGCCAGTGCGCTCTCTGGAGTCACAGCACTGCATCCCCAGTGGTGCCAGTGCACTCTCTGGACTCATTGCACTGCATCCCCATGTGGTGCCAGTGCACTCTCTGGACTCACTGCACTGCATCCCCAGTGGTGCCAGTGCAATCTCTGGACTCACTGCAGAGCAACCCTAGTGTTGCCAGTGCACTCTCTGGACTCACTGCACTGCATCTCAGTGTTGCCAGTGCACTCTCTGCACTCACTGCACTGCATCCCCAGTGGTGCCAGTGCACTCTCAGGACTCACTGCACTGCATCCCCAGTGGTGCCAGTGCACTCTCTGGACTCACTGCAGTGCATCCCCATTGGTGCCAGTGCACTCTCTGGACTTACTGAGGTGCATCTCCAGTGGTGCCAGTGCACTCTCTGGACTCACTGCACTGCATCCCCAGTGGTGCCAGTGCACACTCTGGACTCACTGCACTGCATCCCCAGTGGTGCCAGTGCTCTCTCTGGACTCACTGCACTGCATCCCCAGTGTTGCCAGTGCACTCTCTGCACTCACTGCACTGCATCCCCAGTGGTGCCAGTGTACTCTCTGGACTCACTGTACTGCATCCCCAGTGGAGCCCGTGCACTCTCTGGACTCACTGCAGTACATCCCCAGTGGTGCCAGTGCACTCTCTGGACTCACTGCACAGCATCCCCAGTGGTGCCAGTGCACTCTCTGGACTCACTGCACTGCATCCCCAGTGGTGCCAGTGCACTCTCTGGACTCACTGACGTGCATTCTCCGTGGTGCCAGTGCACTCTCTGGACTCACTGCACTGCATCCCCAGTGCTGCCAGTACACTCACTGGACTGACTGCACTGCATCCCCAGTGGTGCCAGTGCACTCTCTGGACTCACTGCAGTGCATCCCCAGTGGTGCCAGTGCACTCTCTGGACTCACTGCACTGCAACCCCAGTGGTGCCAGTGCAATCTCTGGACTCACTGCAGAGCATCCCTAGTGTTGCCAGTGCACTCTCTGGACTCACTGCACTGCATCTCCAGTGGTGCCAGTGCACTCTCTGCACTCACTGCACTGCATCCCCAGTGGTGCCAGTGCACTCTGTGGACTCACTGCACTGCATCCCCAGTGGTTCCAGTGCACTCTCTGGACTCACTGCAGTGCATCCCCAGTGGTGCCAGTGCACTCTCTGGACTCACTGACGTGCATTCTCCGTGGTGCCAGTGCACTCTCTGGACTCACTGCACTGCATCCCCAGTGCTGCCAGTACACTCTCTGGACTGACTGCACTGCATCCCCAGTGGTGCCAGTGCACTCTCTGGACTCACTGCACTGCATCCCCATTGGTGCCAGTGCATTCTCTGGACTCACTGCAGTGCATCACCAGTGGTGCCAGTGCACTCTCTGGACTCACTGCACTGCATCCCCAGTGCTGCCAGTACACTCTCTGGACTGACTGCACTGCATCCCCAGTGGTGCCAGTGCACTCTCTGGACTCACTGCACTGCATCCCCAGTGGTGCCAGTGCACTCTCTGGACTCACTGGACTGCATCACCAGTGGTGCCAGTGCACTCCCTGGACTCACTGCACTGCATCTCAGTGGTTCCAGTGCATTCACTGGACTCACAGTACTGCATCTCCAGTGGTGCCAGTGCACTCTCTGGGCTCACTGCAGTGCATCCCCAGTGGTGCCAGTAAACTCTCTGGACTCACTGCACTGCATCCCCAGTGGTGCCAGTGCACTCACTGGATTCACTGCACTGCATCCCCAGTGGTGCTAGTGCACTCTCTGGAGTCACTGCGCTGCATCCCCAGTGGTGCCAGTGCACTCTCTGGACACACTGCACTGCATCCCCAGTGGTGCCAGTGCACTGTCTGGACTCACTGCACTGCAACCCCAGTGGTGCCACTGCACTCTCTGGACTCACTGCACTGCATCCCCAGTGGTGCCAGTACACTCTCTGGACTCACTGCACTGCATCCCCAGTGGTGCCAGTGCACTCTCTGGACTCACTGCACTGCATCCCCAGTGGTGCCAATGCAATCCCTGGACTCACTGTAGTGCATCCCCAGTGGTGCCAGTGCACTCTCTGGACTCACTGCAGGGCATCCCCAGTGGTGCCAGTGCACTCACTGGACTGACTGCACTGCATACCCAGTGGAGCCAGTGTTCTCTCCGGAGTCACAGCACTGCATCCCCAGTGGTGCCAGTGCGCTCATTGGACTCACTGTACTGCATCACAGGTGGTGCCAGTGCACTCTCTGGACTCACTGTACTGCATCATCAGTGGTGCCAGTGCACTCTCTGGACTCACTGCAGTGCATCCCCAGTGGTGCCAGTGCACTCTCTGGACTCACTGCAGTGCATCCCCAGTGGTGCAGGTGCACTCTCTGGACTCACTGCACTGCATCCCCAGTGGTTCCAGTGCATTCACTGGACTCACTGTACTGCATCTCCAGTGGTGCCAGTGCACTCTCTAGAGTCACTGCAGTGCATCCCCAGTGGTGCCAGTGCACTCTCTGGACTCACTGCAGTGCATCCCCAGTGGTGCCAGTGCACTCACTGGACTCACTGTACTGCATCATCAGTGGTGCCAGTGCACTCTCTGGACTCACTGCACTGCATCCCCAGTGGTGCCAGTGCACTCACTGGACTCACTGTACTGCATTACCAGTGGTGCCAGTGCACTCTCTGGACTCACTGCACTGCATCCCCAGTGGTTCCAGTGCATTCACTGGACTCACTGTACTGCATCTCCAGTGGTGCCAGTGCACTCTCTGGGCTCACTGCAGTGCATCCCCAGTGGTGCCAGTGCACTCTCTGGACTCACTGCACTGCATCCCCAGTGGTGCCAGTGCACTCACTGGATTCACTGCACTGCATCCCCAGTGGTGCTAGTGCACTCACTGCACTCACTGCAGTGCATCCCCAGTGGTGCCAGTGCACTCTCTGGACTCACTGCACTGCATCCCCAGTGGTGCCAGTGCACTCTGTGGACTCACTGTACTGCATCTCCATTGGTGCCAGTGCACTCTCTGGAGTCACAGCACTGCATCCCCAGTGGTGCCAGTGCAATCTCTGGACTCACTGCACTGCATCCCCAGTGGTGCCAGTGCACTCTCTGGACTCACTGAAGTGCATCCCCAGTGGTGCCAGTGCACTCTCTGTACTCACTGCACTGCATCCCCACTGGTGCCAGTGCACTCTCTGGACTCACTGCACTGCATCCCCAGTGGTGCCAGTGCACTCTGTGGACTCACTGTACTGCATCTCCAGTGGTGCCAGTGCACTCTCTGGACTCACTGCAGTGCATCCCCAGTGGTGCCAGTGCACTCTCTGGACTCACTGCACTGCATCCCCAGTGGTGCCAGTGCCACTCTCTGGACTCACTGAGGTGCATCCCCAGTGGTGCCAGTGCAATTTCTGGACTCACTGCACTGCATCCCCAGTGGTGCCAGTGCACACTCTGGACTCACTGCACTGCATCCCCAGTGGTGCCAGTGCACTCTCTGGACTCACTGCACTGCATCCCCAGTGGTGCCAGTGCACTCTCTGCACTCACTGCACTGCATCCCCAGTGGTGCCACTGCACTCTCTGGACTCACTGCACTGCATCCCCAGTGGTGCCAGTGCACTCTCTGGACTCACTGCAGTGCATCCCCAGTGGTGCCAGTGCACTCTCTGGACTCACTGCACTGCATCCCCAGTGGTGCCAGTGCCACTCTCTGGACTCACTGAGGTGCATCCCCAGTGGTGCCAGTGCAATTTCTGGACTCACTGCACTGCATCCCCAGTGGTGCCAGTGCACACTCTGGACTCACTGCACTGCATCCCCAGTGGTGCCAGTGCACTCTCTGGACTCACTGCACTGCATCCCCAGTGGTGCCAGTGCACTCTCTGCACTCACTGCACTGCATCCCCAGTGGTGCCACTGCACTCTCTGGACTCACTGCACTGCATCCCCAGTGGTGCCAGTGCACTCTCTGGACTCACTGCACTGCATCCCCAGTGGTGCCAGTGCACTCTCTGCACTCACTGCACTGCATCCCCAGTGGTGCCAGTGCACTCTCTGGACTCACTGCAGTGCATCCCCAGTGGTGCCAGTGCACTCTCTGGACTAACTGCACTGCATCCCCAGTGGTGCCAGTGCTCTCTCTGGACTCACTGTACTGCATCCCCAGTGGAGCCCGTGCACTCTCTGGACTCACTGCAGTGCATCCCCAGTGGTGCCAGTGCACTCTCTGGACTCACTGCACTGCATCCCCAGTGCTGCCAGTGCACTCTCTGAACTCACTGCACTGCATCCCCAGTGGTGCCAGTGCACTCTCTGCATTCACTGAAGTGCATCCCCAGTGGTGCCAGTGCACTCTCTGGACTCACTGTACTGCATCCCCAGTGGTGCCAGTGCAATCTCTGGACTCACTGCACTGCATCCCCAGTGGTGCCAGTGCACTCTCTGGACTCACTGCACTGCATCCCCAGTGGTGCCAGTGCACTCTCTGGACTCACTGCACTGCATCCCCAGTGGTGCCAGTGCACTCACTGGACTCACTGTACTGCATCCCCAGTGGAGCCCGTGCACTCTCTGGACTCCCTGCAGTACATCCCCAGTGGTGCCAGTGCACTCTCTGGACTCACTGCAGTGCATCCCCAGTGGTGCCAGTGCACTCTCTGGACTCACTGAGGTGCATCTCCAGTGGTGCCAGTGCACTCTCTGGACTCTCTGAGGTGCATCGCCAGTGTTGCCAGTGCAATCTCTGGACTGACTGCACTGCATCACCAGTGGTGCCAGTGCACTCTCTGGACTCACTGCACTGCATCCCCAGTGGTGCCAGTGCACTCTCTGGACTCACTGCAGTGCATCCCCAGTGGTGCCAGTGCACTCTCTGGACTCACTGAGGTACATACCCAGTGGTACCAGTGCAATCTCTGGACTCACTGCACTGCATCACCAGTGGTGCCAGTGCACTCTCTGGACTCACTGCACTGCATCTCCAGTGGTGCCAGTGCACTCTCTGGACTCACTGCAGTGCATCCCCAGTGGTGCCAGTGCACTCTCTGCACTCACTGCACTGCATCCCAAGTGGTGCCAGTGCACTCTCTGGACTCACTGCACTGCTTCCCCAGTGGTGCCAGAGCACTCTCTGGACTCACTGCACTGCATCCCCAGTGGTGCCAGTGCACTCTCTGGACTAACTGCACTGCATCCCCAGTGCTGCCAGTGCACTCTCTGGACTCACTGCACTGCATCCCCAGTGGTGCCAGTGCACTCTCTGGACTCACTGCATTGCATCCCCTGTGGTGCCAGTGCACTCTCTGGACTCACTGTACTGCATCCCCAGTGGAGCCCGTGCACTCTCTGGACTCACTGCAGTGCATCCCCAGTGGTGCCAGTGCACTCTCTGGACTCACTGCAGTGCATCCCCAGTGGTGCCAGTGCACTCTGTGGACTCACTGCACTGCATCCCCAGTGGTGCCAGTGCACTCTCTGGACTCACTGAAGTGCATTCTCAGTGGTGCAAGTGCACTCTCTGGACTCACTGCACTGCATCCCCAGTGGTGCCAATACACTCACTGGACTGACTGCACTGCATCCCCAGTGGTGCCAGTGCACTCTCTGGACTCACTGCACTGCATCCCCATTGGTGCCAGTGCATTCTCTGGACTGACCGCACTGCACCCTGAGTGGTGCCAGTGCACTCTCTGGACTCACTGCACCGCATCCCCAGTGGTGCCAGTGCACTCTCTGGACTCACTGCACTGCATCCCCAGTGGTTCCAGTGCACTCTCTGGACTCACTGTACTGCATCCCCAAGGTTGCCAGTGAACTCTCTGGAGTAACTGCAGTGCATCCCCAGTGGTGCCAAAGCTCTCTCTGGACTCCCGGCACTGCATCCCCAGTGGTGCCAGTGCACTCTCTGGACTCACTGCACTGCATCCCCAGTGGTGCCAGTGCACTCTCTGCACTCACTGCACTGCACCCCCAGTGGTGCCAGTGCGCTCTCTGGAGTCACAGCACTGCATCCGCAGTGGTGCCAGTGCACTCTCTGGACTCACTGCACTGCATCACAAGTGGTGCCAGTGCACTCTCTGGACTCACTGCACTGCATCCCCAGTGGAGCCAGTGCAATCTCTGGACTCACTGCACTGCATCCCCAGTGGTGCCAGTGCACACTCTGGACTCACTGCACTGCATCCCCAGTGGTGCCAGTGCACTCTCTGGACTCACTGCAGTGCATCCCCAGTGGTGCCAGTGCACTCTCTGGACTCACTGCAGTGCATCCCCAGTGGTGCCAGTGCACTCTCTGGACTCACTGTACTGCATCCCTAGTGTTGCCAGTGCACTCTCTGGACTCACTGCACTGCATCCCCAGTGGTGCCAGTGCACTCTCTGGACTCACTGCAGTGCATCCCCAGTGGTGCCAGTGCACTCTCTGGACTCACTGCAGTACATCCCCAGTGGTGCCAGTGCACTCTCTGGACTCACTGAGGTGCATCCCCAGTGGAGCCAGTGCAATCTCTGGACTCACTGCACTGCATCCCCAGTGGTGCCAGTGCACACTCTGGACTCACTGCACTGCATCCCCAGTGGTGCCAGTGCACTCTCTGGACTCACTGCAGTGCATCCCCAGTGGTGCCAGTGCACTCTCTGGACTCACTGTACTGCATCCCCAGTGGTGCCAGTGCACTCTCTGGACTCACTGAAGTGCATTCTCAGTGGTGCCAGTGCACTCTGTGGACTCACTGCAGTGCATCCCCAGTGGTGCCAGTGCACTCTCTGGACTCACTGTACTGCATCCCCAGTGGTGCCAGTGCACTCTCTGGACTCACTGCACTGCATCCCCAGTGGTGCCAGTGCACTCTCTGGACTCACTGCAGTGCATCCCCAGTGGTGCCAGTGCACTCTCTGGACTCACTGCACTGCATCCCCAGTGGTGCCAGTGCACTCTCTGGACTTACCGCACTGCCCCCTGAGTGGTGCCAGTGCACTCTCTGGACTCACTGCGCTGCATCCCCAGTGGTGCCAGTGCACTCTCTGGACTCACTGCACTGCATCCCCAGTGGTGCCAGTGCACTCTCTGGAGTCACTGCGCTGCATCCCCAGTGGTGCCAGTGCACTCTCTGGACTCACTGCACTGCATCCCCAGTGGTGCCAGTGCACTCTCTGCACTCACTGCACTGCACCCCCAGTGGTGCCAGTGCGCTCTCTGGAGTCACAGCACTGCATCCGCAGTGGTGCCAGTGCACTCTCTGGACTCACTGCACTGCATCACAAGTGGTGCCAGTGCACTCTCTGGACTCACTGCACTGCATCACCAGTGGAGCCAGTGCAATCTCTGGACTCACTGCAGAGCATCCCTAGTGTTGCCAGTGCACTCTCTGGACTCACTGCACTGCATCCCCAGTGGTGCCAGTGCACTCTCTGGACTCACTGCAGTGCATCCCCAGTGGTGCCAGTGCACTCTCTGGACTCACTGCAGTACATCCCCAGTGGTGCCAGTGCACTCTCTGGACTCACTGCAGTGCATCACCAGTGGTGCCAGTGCACTCTCTGGACTCACTGAGGTGCATCCCCAGTGGTGCCAGTGCAATCTCTGGACTCACTGCACTGCATCCCCAGTGGTGCCAGTGCACACTCTGGACTCACTGCACTGCATCCCCAGTGGTGCCAGTGCACTCTCTGGACTCACTGCACTGCATCCCCAGTGGTGCCAGTGAACTCTCTGCACTCACTGCACTGCATCCCCAGTGTTGCCAGTGCACTCTCTAGACTCACTGCAGTGCATCCCCAGTGGTGCCAGAGCACTCTCTGGACTCACTGCACTGCATCCCCAGTGGTGCCAGTGCAATCTCCGGACTCACTGCACTGCATCCCCAGTTGTGCCAGTGCACTCTCTGGACTCACTGCACTGCATCACCAGTAGTGCCAGTGCACTCTCTGCACTCACTGCACTGCACCCCCAGTGGTGCCAGTGCGCTCTCTGGAGTCACAGCACTTCATCCCCATTGGTGCCAGTGCACTCTCTGGACTCACTGCACTGCATCCCCAGTGGTGCCAGTGCACTCTCTGGACTCACTGCACTGCATCCCCAGTGGTGCCAGTGCAATCTCTGGACTCACTGCAGAGCAACCCTAGTGTTGCCAGTGCACTCTCTGGACTCACTGCACTGCATCTCAGTGGTGCCAGTGCACTCTCTGCACTCACTGCACTGCATCCCCAGTGGTGCCAGTGCACTCTCTGCACTCACTGCACTGCATCCCCAGTGATGCCAGTGCACTCTCTGGACTAACTGCAGTGCATCCCCAGTGGTGCCAGTGCACTCTCTGGACTCACTGCACTGCATCCCCTGTGCTGCCAGTGCATTCTATGGACTCACCGCACTGCACCCTGAGTGGTGCCAGTGCACTCTCTGGACTCACTGCACCGCATCCCCAGTGGTGCCAGTGCACTCTCTGGAGTCACTGCGCTGCATCCCCAGTGGTGCCAGTGCACTCTCTGGACTCACCGCACTGCATCCCCAGTGGTGCCAGTGCACTCTCTGGACTCACTGCACTGCATCCCCAGTGGTGCCAGTGCACTCTCTGGACTCACTGCACTGCATCCCCAGTGGTGTCAGTGCACTCTCTGGACTCACTGCACTGCACCCCCAGTGGTGCCAGTGCAATCTCTGCACTCACTGCACTGCATCCCCAGTGGTGCCAGTGCACTCTCTGGACTCACTGAGTTGCATCCCCAGTGGTGCCAGTGCACTCTCTGGACTCACTGCAGTGCATCACCAGTGGTGCCAGTGCACTCTCTGGACTCACTGCAGTGCATCACCAGTGGTGCCAGTGCACTCTCTGGACTCACTGAGGTACATACCCAGTGGTACCAGTGCAATCTCTGGACTCACTGCACTGCATCACCAGTGGTGCCAGTGCACTCTCTGGACTCACTGCACTGCATCTCCAGTGGTGCCAGTGCACTCTCTGGACTCACTGCAGTGCATCCCCAGTGGTGCCAGTGCACTCTCTGCACTCACTGCACTGCATCCCAAGTGGTGCCAGTGCACTCTCTGGACTCACTGCACTGCTTCCCCAGTGGTGCCAGAGCACTCTCTGGACTCACTGCACTGCATCCCCAGTGGTGCCAGTGCACTCTCTGGACTAACTGCACTGCATCCCCAGTGCTGCCAGTGCACTCTCTGGACTCACTGCACTGCATCCCCAGTGGTGCCAGTGCACTCTCTGGACTCACTGCACTGCATCCCCTGTGGTGCCAGTGCACTCTCTGGACTCACTGTACTGCATCCCCAGTGGAGCCCGTGCACTCTCTGGACTCACTGCAGTGCATCCCCAGTGGTGCCAGTGCACTCTCTGGACTCACTGCACTGCATCCCCAGTGGTGCCAGTGCACTCTGTGGACTCACTGCACTGCATCCGCAGTGGTGCCAGTGCACTCTCTGGACTCACTGAAGTGCATTCTCAGTGGTGCCAGTGCACTCTCTGGACTCACTGCACTGCATCCCCAGTGGTGCCAGTACACTCACTGGACTGACTGCACTGCATCCCCAGTGGTGCCAGTGCACTCTCTGGACTCACTGCACTGCATCCCCATTGGTGCCAGTGCATTCTCTGGACTGACCGCACTGCACCCTGAGTGGTGCCAGTGCACTCTCTGGACTCACTGCACCGCATCCCCAGTGGTGCCAGTGCACTCTCTGGACTCACTGCACTGCATCCCCAGTGGTTCCAGTGCACTCTCTGGACTCACTGTACTGCATCCCCAAGGTTGCCAGTGAACTCTCTGGAGTAACTGCAGTGCATCCCCAGTGGTGCCAAAGCTCTCTCTGGACTCCCGGCACTGCATCCCCAGTGGTGCCAGTGCACTCTCTGGGCTCACTGCAGTGCATCCCCAGTGGTGCCAGTGCACTCTCTGGACTCACTGCAGTGCATCCCCAGTGGTGCCAGTGCACTCTCTGGACTCACTGCAGTGCATCCCCAGTGGTGCCAGTGCACTCTCTGGACTCACTGCAGTGCATCCCCAGTGGTGCCAGTGCACTCTCTGGACTCACTGTACTGCATCCCCAGTGGTGCCAGTGCACTCTCTGGACTCACTGAAGTGCATTCTCAGTGGTGCCAGTGCACTCTGTGGACTCACTGCAGTGCATCCCCAGTGGTGCCAGTGCACTCTCTGGACTCACTGTACTGCATCCCCAGTGGTGCCAGTGCACTCTCTGGACTCACTGCACTGCATCCCCAGTGGTGCCAGTGCACTCTCTGGACTCACTGCACTGCATCCCCAGTGATGCCAGTGCACTCTCTGGACTCACTGCAGTGCATCCCCAGTGGTGCCAGTGCACTCTCTGGACTCACTGCACTGCATCCCCAGTGGTGCCAGTTCATTCTATGGACTTACCGCACTGCCCCCTGAGTGGTGCCAGTGCACTCTCTGGACTCACTGCACCGCATCCCCAGTGGTGCCAGTGCACTCTCTGGAGTCACTGCGCTGCATCCCCAGTGGTGCCAGTGCACTCTCTGGACTCACTGCACTGCATCCCCAGTGGTGCCAGTGCACTCTCTGCACTCACTGCACTGCACCCCCAGTGGTGCCAGTGCGCTCTCTGGAGTCACAGCACTGCATCCGCAGTGGTGCCAGTGCACTCTCTGGACTCACTGCACTGCATCACAAGTGGTGCCAGTGCACTCTCTGGACTCACTGCACGGCATCCCCAGTGGAGCCAGTGCAATCTCTGGACTCACTGCAGAGCATCCCTAGTGTTGCCAGTGCACTCTCTGGACTCACTGCACTGCATCCCCAGTGGTGCCAGTGCACTCTCTGGACTCACTGCAGTGCATCCCCAGTGGTGCCAGTGCACTCTCTGGACTCACTGCAGTACATCCCCAGTGGTGCCAGTGCACTCTCTGGACTCACTGCTGTGCATCACCAGTGGTGCCAGTGCACTCTCTGGACTCACTGTACTGCATCCCCAGTGGTGCCAGTGCAATCTCTGGACTCACTGCACTGCATCCCCAGTGGTGCCAGTGCACACTCTGGACTCACTGCACTGCATCCCCAGTGGTGCCAGTGCACTCTCTGGACTCACTGCACTGCATCCCCAGTGGTGCCAGTGAACTCTCTGCACTCACTGCACTGCATCCCCAGTGTTGCCAGTGCACTCTCTGGACTCACTGCAGTGCATCCCCAGTGGTGCCAGAGCACTCTCTGGACTCACTGCACTGCATCCCCAGTGGTGCCAGTGCAATCTCCGGACTCACTGCACTGCATCCCCAGTTGTGCCAGTGCACTCTCTGGACTCACTGCAGTGCATCACCAGTAGTGCCAGTGCACTCTCTGCACTCACTGCACTGCACCCCCAGTGGTGCCAGTGCGCTCTCTGGACTCACTGCACTGCATCCCCAGTGGTGCCAGTGCAATCTCTGGACTCACTGCAGAGCATCCCTAGTGTTGCCAGTGCACTCTCTGGACTCACTGCACTGCATCTCAGTGGTGCCAGTGCACTCTCTGGACTCACTGCACTGCATCCCCAGTGGTGCCAGTGCACTCTCTGCACTCACTGCACTGCATCCCCAGTGATGCCAGTGCACTCTCTGGACTAACTGCAGTGCATCGCCAGTGGTGCCAGTGCACTCTCTGCACTCACTGCACTGCATCCCCAGTGGTGCCAGTGCATTCTATGGACTCACCGCACTGCACCCTGAGTGGTGCCAGTGCACTCTCTGGACTCACTGCACCGCATCCCCAGTGGTGCCAGTGCACTCTCTGGAGTCACTGCGCTGCATCCCCAGTGGTGCCAGTGCACTCTCTGGACTCACCGCACTGCATCCCCAGTGGTGCCAGTGCACTCTCTGGACTCACTGCACTGCATCCCCAGTGGTGCCAGTGCACTCTCTGGACTCACTGCAGTGCATCCCCAGTGGTGCCAGTGCACTCTCTGGACTCACTGCACTGCACCCCCAGTGGTGCCAGTGCAATCTCTGCACTCACTGCACTGCATCACCAGTGGTGCCAGTGCACTCTCTGGACTAACTGCACTGCATCCCCAGTGGTGCCAGAGCACTCTCTGGACTCACTGCAGTGCATCCCCAGTGGTGCCAGTGCACTCTCTGGACTCACTGCAGTGCTTCCCCAGTGGTGCCAGTGCAATCTCTGGACTCACTGCACTGCATGCCCAGTGGTGCCAGAGCACTCTCTGGACTCACTGCACTGCATCCCCAGTGGTGCCAGTGCACTCTCTGGACTCACTGCACTGCATCCCCAGTGGTGCCAGTGCACTCTCTGCACTCACTGCACTGCATCCCCAGTGGTGCCAGTGCACTCTCTGGACTCACTGTACTGCATCCCCAGTGGAGCCCGTGCACTCTCTGGACTCACAGCAGTGCATCCCCAGTGCTGCCAGTGCACTCTCTGGACTCACTGCAGTGCATCACCAGTGGTGCCAGTGCACTCTCTGGACTCACTGCACTGCACCCCCAGTGGTGCCAGTGCGCTCTCTGGAGTCACAGCACTGCATCCCCAGTGGTGCCAGTGCACTCTCTGGACTCACTGCACTGCATCCCCAGTGGTGCCAGTGCAATCTCTGGACTCACTGCACTGCATCCCCAGTGGTGCCAGTGCACTCTCTGGACTCACTGCACTGCATCTCAGTGGTGCCAGTGCACTCTCTGCACTCACTGCACTGCATCCCCAGTGGTGCCAGTGCACTCTCTGGACTCACTGCACTGCATCCCCAGTGGTGCCAGTGCAATCTCTGCACTCACTGCACTGCATCCCCAGTGGTGCCAGTGCACTCTCTGGACTCACTGCACTGCATCCCCAGTGGTGCCAGTGCACTCTCTGGACTCACTGCAGTGCATCACCAGTGGTGCCAGTGCACTCTCTGGACTCACTGAGGTGCATCCCCAGTGGTGCCAGTGCAATATCTGGACTCACTGCACTGCATCCCCAGTGGTGCCAGTGCACACTCTGGACTCACTGCACTGCATCCCCAGTGCTGCCAGTGCACTCTCTGGACTCACTGCAGTGCATCACCAGTGGTGCCAGTGCACTCTCTGCACTCACTGCACTGCACCCCCAGTGGTGCCAGTGCGCTCTCTGGAGTCACAGCACTGCATCCCCAGTGGTGCCAGTGCACTCTCTGGACTCACTGCACTGCATCCCCAGTGGTGCCAGTGCAATCTCTGGACTCACTGCACTGCATCCCCAGTGGTGGCAGTGCACTCTCTGGACTCACTGCACTGCATCTCAGTGGTGCCAGTGCACTCTCTGCACTCACTGCACTGCATCCCCAGTGGTGCCAGTGCACTCTCTGGACTCACTGCACTGCATCCCCAGTGGTGCCAGTGCAATCTCTGCACTCACTGCACTGCATCCCCAGTGGTGCCAGTGCACTCTCTGGACTCACTGCACTGCATCCCCAGTGGTGCCAGTGCACTCTCTGGACTCACTGCAGTGCATCACCAGTGGTGCCAGTGCACTCTCTGGACTCACTGAGGTGCATCCCCAGTGGTGCCAGTGCAATCTCTGGACTCACTGCACTGCATCCCCAGTGGTGCCAGTGCACACTCTGGACTCACTGCACTGCATCCCCAGTGGTGCCAGTGCACTCTCTGGACTCACTGCACTGCATCCCCAGTGGTGCCAGTGCACTCTCTGCACTCACTGCACTGCATCCCCAGTGTTGCCAGTGCACTCTCTGGACTCACTGCACTGCATCCCCAGTGGTGCCAGAGCACTCTCTGGACTCACTGCACTGCATCCCCAGTGGTGCCAGTGCACTCTCTGGACTCACTGCACTGCATCCCCAGTGGTGCCAGTGAACTCTCTGCACTCACTGCACTGCATCCCCAGTGGTGCCAGTGCACTCTCTGGACTCACTGTACTGCATCCCCAGTGGAGCCCGTGCACTCTCTGGACTCACTGCAGTGCATCCCTAGTGCTGCCAGTGCACTCTCTGGACTCACTGCAGTGCATCACCAGTGGTGCCAGTGCACTCTCTGCACTCACTGCACTGCACCCCCAGTGGTGCCAGTGCGCTCTCTGGAGTCACAGCACTGCATCCCCAGTGGTGCCAGTGCACTCTCTGGACTCATTGCACTGCATCCCCATGTGGTGCCAGTGCACTCTCTGGACTCACTGCACTGCATCCCCAGTGGTGCCAGTGCAATCTCTGGACTCACTGCAGAGCAACCCTAGTGTTGCCAGTGCACTCTCTGGACTCACTGCACTGCATCTCAGTGGTGCCAGTGCACTCTCTGGACTCACTGCACTGCATCCCCAGTGGTGCCAGTGCACTCTCTGGACTCACTGCAGTGCATCCCCATTGGTGCCAGTGCACTCTCTGGACTTACTGAGGTGCATCACCAGTGGTGCCAGTGCACTCTCTGGACTCACTGCACTGCATCCCCAGTGGTGCCAGTGCACACTCTGGACTCACTGCACTGCATCCCCAGTGGTGCCAGTGCTCTCTCTGGACTCACTGCAGGGCATCCCCAGTGTTGCCAGTGCACTCTCTGCACTCACTGCACTGCATCCCCAGTGGTGCCAGTGCACTCTCTGGACTCACTGTACTGCATCCCCAGTGGAGCCCGTGCACTCTCTGGACTCACTGCAGTACATCCCCAGTGGTGCCAGTGCACTCTCTGGACTCACTGCACAGCATCCCCAGTGGTGCCAGTGCACTCTCTGGACTCACTGCACTGCATCCCCAGTGGTGCCAGTGCACTCTCTGGACTCACTGACGTGCATTCTCCGTGGTGCCAGTGCACTCTCTGGAGTCACAGCACTGCATCCCCAGTGCTGCCAGTACACTCACTGGACTGACTGCACTGCATCCCCAGTGGTCAAAGTGCACTCTCTGGACTCACTGCACTGCATCCCCAGTGGTGCCAGTGCACTCTCTGGACTCACTGCACTGCATCCCCAGTGGTTCCAGTGCAATCTCTGGACTCACTGCAGAGCATCCCTAGTGTTGCCAGTGCACTCTCTGGACTCACTGCACTGCATCTCAGTGGTGCCAGTGCACTCTCTGCACTCACTGCACTGCATCCCCAGTGGTGCCAGTGCACTCTGTGGACTCACTGCACTGCATCCCCAGTGGTTCCAGTGCACTCTCTGGACTCACTGCAGTGCATCCCCTGTGGTGCCAGTGCACTCTCTGGACTCACTGACGTGCATTCTCCGTGGTGCCAGTGCACTCTCTGGACTCACTGCACTGCATCCCCAGTGCTGCCAGTACACTCTCTGGACTGACTGCACTGCATCCCCAGTGGTGCCAGTGCACTCTCTGGACTCACTGCACTGCATCCCCAGTGGTGCCAGTGCATTCTCTGGACTCACTGCAGTGCATCCCCAGTGGTGCCAGTGCACTCTCTGGACTCACTGCAGTGCATCACCAGTGGTGCCAGTGCACTCTCTGGACTCACTGAGGTGCATCCCCGGTGGTGCCAGTGCACTCTCTGGACTCACTGAGGTGCATACCCAGTGGTGCCAGTGCAATCTCTAGACTGACTGCACTGCATCCCCCGTGGTGCCAGTGCACTCTCTGGACTCACTGCACTGCATCCCCAGTGGTGCCAGTGCACTCACTGGACTCACTGCAGTGCATCCCCAGTGTTGCCAGTGCACTCTCTGGACTCACTGCAGTGCATCACCAGTGGTGCCAGTGCACTCTCTGGACTCACTGAGGTGCATCCCCAGTGGTGCCAGTGCAATATCTGGACTCACTGCACTGCATCCCCCGTGGTGCCAGTGCACTCTCTGTACTCACTGCACTGCATCCCCAGTGGTGCCAGTGCACTCTCTGGACTCACTGTACTGCATCCCCAGTGGTGCCAGTGCACTCTGTGGACTCACTGCACTGCATCCCCAGTGGTGCCAGTGCACTCTCAGGACTCACTGAAGTGCATTCTCAGTGGTGCCAGAGCACTCTCTGGACTCACTGCACTGCATCCCCAGTGGTGCCAGTACACTCACTGGACTGACTGCACTGCATCACCAGTGGTGCCAGTGCACTCTCTGGACTCACTGCACTGCATCCCCATTGGTGCCAGTGCATTCTCTGGACTCACCGCACTGCACCCTGAGTGGTGCCAGTGCACTCTCTGGACTCACTGCACCGCATCCCCAGTGGTGCCAGTGCACTCCCTGGAGTCACTGCGCTGCATCCCCAGTGGTTCCAGTGCACTCTCTGGACTCACTGTACTGCATCCCCAAGGTTGCCACTGAACTCTCTGGAGTAACTGCAGTGCATCCCCAGTGGTGCCAGTGCACTCTCTGGACTCACTGAGGTGCATCCCCAGTGGTGCCAGTGCACTCTCTGGACTCTCTGAGGTGCATCGCCAGTGTTGCCAGTGCAATCTCTGGACTGACTGCACTGCATCACCAGTGGTGCCAGTGCACTCTCTGGACTCACTGCACTGCATCCCCAGTGTTGCCAGTGCACTCTCTGGACTCACTGCAGTGCATCACCAGTGGTGCCAGTGCACTCTCTGGACTCACTGAGGTACATACCCAGTGGTACCAGTGCAATCTCTGGACTCACTGCACTGCATCACCAGTGGTGCCAGTGCACTCTCTGGACTCACTGCACTGCATCCCCAGTGGTGCCAGTGCACTCTCTGGACTCACTGCACTGCATCCCCAGTGTTGCCAGTGCACTCTCTGGACTCACTGCAGTGCATCACCAGTGGTGCCAGTGCACTCTCTGGACTCACTGAGGTACATACCCAGTGGTACCAGTGCAATCTCTGGACTCACTGCACTGCATCACCAGTGGTGCCAGTGCACTCTCTGGACTCACTGCACTGCATCCCCAGTGGTGCCAGTGCACTCTCTGGACTCACTGCACTGCATCCCCTGTGGTGCCAGTGCACTCTCTGGACTCACTGCACTGCATCCCCAGTGGTGCCAGTGCACTCTCTGGACTCACTGTACTGCATCCCCAGTGGAGCCCGTGCACTCTCTGGACTCACTGCAGTGCATCCCCAGTGGTGCCAGTGCACTCTCTGGACTCACTGCAGTGCATCCCCAGTGGTGCCAGTGCACTCTGTGGACTCACTGCACTGCATCCCCAGTGGTGCCAGTGCACTCTCTGGACTCACTGAAGTGCATTCTCAGTGGTGCCAGTGCACTCTCTGGACTCACTGCACTGCATCCCCAGTTGTGCCAGTACACTCACTGGACTGACTGCACTGCATCCCCAGTGGTGCCAGTGCACTCTCTGGACTCACTGCACTGCATCCCCATTGGTGCCAGTGCATTCTCTGGACTGACCGCACTGCACCCTGAGTGGTGCCAGTGCACTCTCTGGACTCACTGCACCGCATCCCCAGTGGTGCCAGTGCACTCCCTGGAGTCACTGCGCTGCATCCCCAGTGGTTCCAGTGCACTCTCTGGACTCACTGTACTGCATCCCCAAGGTTGCCAGTGAACTCTCTGGAGTAACTGCAGTGCATCCCCAGTGCTGCCAAAGCTCTCTCTGGACTCCCGGCACCGCATCCCCAGTGGTGCCAGTGCACTCTCTGGGCTCACTGCAGTGCATCCCCAGTGGTGCCAGTGCACTCTCTGGACTCACTGCAGTGCATCCCCAGTGGTGCCAGTGCACTCTCTGGACTCACTGACGTGCATTCTCCGTGGTGCCAGTGCACTCTCTGGACTCACTGCACTGCATCCCCAGTGCTGCCAGTACACTCACTGGACTGACTGCACTGCATCCCCAGTGGTCAAAGTGCACTCTCTGGACTCACTGCACTGCATCCCCAGTGGTGCCAGTGCACTCTCTGGACTCACTGCACTGCATCCCCAGTGGTTCCAGTGCAATCTCTGGACTCACTGCAGAGCATCCCTAGTGTTGCCAGTGCACTCTCTGGACTCACTGCACTGCATCTCAGTGGTGCCAGTGCACTCTCTGCACTCACTGCACTGCATCCCCAGTGGTGCCAGTGCACTCTGTGGACTCACTGCACTGCATCCCCAGTGGTTCCAGTGCACTCTCTGGACTCACTGCAGTGCATCCCCTGTGGTGCCAGTGCACTCTCTGGACTCACTGACGTGCATTCTCCGTGGTGCCAGTGCACTCTCTGGACTCACTGCACTGCATCCCCAGTGCTGCCAGTACACTCTCTGGACTGACTGCACTGCATCCCCAGTGGTGCCAGTGCACTCTCTGGACTCACTGCACTGCATCCCCAGTGGTGCCAGTGCATTCTCTGGACTCACTGCAGTGCATCCCCAGTGGTGCCAGTGCACTCTCTGGACTCACTGCAGTGCATCACCAGTGGTGCCAGTGCACTCTCTGGACTCACTGAGGTGCATCCCCGGTGGTGCCAGTGCACTCTCTGGACTCACTGAGGTGCATACCCAGTGGTGCCAGTGCAATCTCTAGACTGACTGCACTGCATCCCCCGTGGTGCCAGTGCACTCTCTGGACTCACTGCACTGCATCCCCAGTGGTGCCAGTGCACTCACTGGACTCACTGCAGTGCATCCCCAGTGTTGCCAGTGCACTCTCTGGACTCACTGCAGTGCATCACCAGTGGTGCCAGTGCACTCTCTGGACTCACTGAGGTGCATCCCCAGTGGTGCCAGTGCAATATCTGGACTCACTGCACTGCATCCCCCGTGGTGCCAGTGCACTCTCTGTACTCACTGCACTGCATCCCCAGTGGTGCCAGTGCACTCTCTGGACTCACTGTACTGCATCCCCAGTGGTGCCAGTGCACTCTGTGGACTCACTGCACTGCATCCCCAGTGGTGCCAGTGCACTCTCAGGACTCACTGAAGTGCATTCTCAGTGGTGCCAGAGCACTCTCTGGACTCACTGCACTGCATCCCCAGTGGTGCCAGTACACTCACTGGACTGACTGCACTGCATCACCAGTGGTGCCAGTGCACTCTCTGGACTCACTGCACTGCATCCCCATTGGTGCCAGTGCATTCTCTGGACTCACCGCACTGCACCCTGAGTGGTGCCAGTGCACTCTCTGGACTCACTGCACCGCATCCCCAGTGGTGCCAGTGCACTCCCTGGAGTCACTGCGCTGCATCCCCAGTGGTTCCAGTGCACTCTCTGGACTCACTGTACTGCATCCCCAAGGTTGCCACTGAACTCTCTGGAGTAACTGCAGTGCATCCCCAGTGGTGCCAGTGCACTCTCTGGACTCACTGAGGTGCATCCCCAGTGGTGCCAGTGCACTCTCTGGACTCTCTGAGGTGCATCGCCAGTGTTGCCAGTGCAATCTCTGGACTGACTGCACTGCATCACCAGTGGTGCCAGTGCACTCTCTGGACTCACTGCACTGCATCCCCAGTGTTGCCAGTGCACTCTCTGGACTCACTGCAGTGCATCACCAGTGGTGCCAGTGCACTCTCTGGACTCACTGAGGTACATACCCAGTGGTACCAGTGCAATCTCTGGACTCACTGCACTGCATCACCAGTGGTGCCAGTGCACTCTCTGGACTCACTGCACTGCATCCCCAGTGGTGCCAGTGCACTCTCTGGACTCACTGCACTGCATCCCCAGTGTTGCCAGTGCACTCTCTGGACTCACTGCAGTGCATCACCAGTGGTGCCAGTGCACTCTCTGGACTCACTGAGGTACATACCCAGTGGTACCAGTGCAATCTCTGGACTCACTGCACTGCATCACCAGTGGTGCCAGTGCACTCTCTGGACTCACTGCACTGCATCCCCAGTGGTGCCAGTGCACTCTCTGGACTCACTGCACTGCATCCCCTGTGGTGCCAGTGCACTCTCTGGACTCACTGCACTGCATCCCCAGTGGTGCCAGTGCACTCTCTGGACTCACTGTACTGCATCCCCAGTGGAGCCCGTGCACTCTCTGGACTCACTGCAGTGCATCCCCAGTGGTGCCAGTGCACTCTCTGGACTCACTGCAGTGCATCCCCAGTGGTGCCAGTGCACTCTGTGGACTCACTGCACTGCATCCCCAGTGGTGCCAGTGCACTCTCTGGACTCACTGAAGTGCATTCTCAGTGGTGCCAGTGCACTCTCTGGACTCACTGCACTGCATCCCCAGTTGTGCCAGTACACTCACTGGACTGACTGCACTGCATCCCCAGTGGTGCCAGTGCACTCTCTGGACTCACTGCACTGCATCCCCATTGGTGCCAGTGCATTCTCTGGACTGACCGCACTGCACCCTGAGTGGTGCCAGTGCACTCTCTGGACTCACTGCACCGCATCCCCAGTGGTGCCAGTGCACTCCCTGGAGTCACTGCGCTGCATCCCCAGTGGTTCCAGTGCACTCTCTGGACTCACTGTACTGCATCCCCAAGGTTGCCAGTGAACTCTCTGGAGTAACTGCAGTGCATCCCCAGTGCTGCCAAAGCTCTCTCTGGACTCCCGGCACCGCATCCCCAGTGGTGCCAGTGCACTCTCTGGGCTCACTGCAGTGCATCCCCAGTGGTGCCAGTGCACTCTCTGGACTCACTGCAGTGCATCCCCAGTGGTGCCAGTGCACTCTCTGGACTCACTGCAGTGCATCCCCAGTGGTGCCAGTGCACTCTCTGGACTCACTGCAGTGCATCCCCAGTGGTGCCAGTGCACTCTCTGGACTCACTGTACTGCATCCCCAGTGGTGCCAGTGCACTCTCTGGACTCACTGAAGTGCATTCTCAGTGGTGCCAGTGCACTCTGTGGACTCACTGCAGTGCATCCCCAGTGGTGCCAGTGCACTCTCTGGACTCACTGTACTGCATCCCCAGTGGTGCCAGTGCACTCTCTGGACTCACTGCACTGCATCCCCAGTGATGCCAGTGCACTCTCTGGACTCACTGCAGTGCATCCCCAGTGGTGCCAGTGCACTCTCTGGACTCACTGCACTGCATCCCCAGTGGTGCCAGTTCATTCTATGGACTCACCGCACTGCACCCTGAGTGGTGCCAGTGCACTCTCTGGACTCACTGCACCGCATCCCCAGTGGTGCCAGTGCACTCTCTGGAGTCACTGCGCTGCATCCCCAGTGGTGCCAGTGCACTCTCTGGACTCACTGCACTGCATCCCCAGTGGTGCCAGTGCACTCTCTGCACTCACTGCACTGCACCCCCAGTGGTGCCAGTGCGCTCTCTGGAGTCACAGCACTGCATCCGCAGTGGTGCCAGTGCACTCTCTGGGCTCACTGCAGTGCATCCCCAGTGGTGCCAGTGCACTCTCTGGACTCACTGCACTGCATCCCCAGTGGAGCCAGTGCAATCTCTGGACTCACTGAAGTGCATCCCCAGTGGTGCCAGTGCACTCTCTGCACTCACTGCACTGCATCCCCAGTGGTGCCAGTGCACTCTCTGGAGTCACAGCACTGCATCCCCAGTGGTGCCAGTGCAATCTCCGGACTCACTGCACTGCATCCCCAGTTGTGCCAGTGCACTCTCTGGACTCACTGCAGTGCATCACCAGTAGTGCCAGTGCACTCTCTGCACTCACTGCACTGCACCCCCAGTGGTGCCAGTGCGCTCTCTGGAGTCACAGCACTTCATCCCCATTGGTGCCAGTGCACTCTCTGGACTCACTGCACTGCATCCCCAGTGGTGCCAGTGCACTCTCTGGACTCACTGCACTGCATCCCCAGTGGTGCCAGTGCAATCTCTGGACTCACTGCAGAGCAACCCTAGTGTTGCCAGTGCACTCTCTGGACTCACTGCACTGCATCTCAGTGGTGCCAGTGCACTCTCTGCACTCACTGCACTGCATCCCCAGTGGTGCCAGTGCACTCTCTGCACTCACTGCACTGCATCCCCAGTGATGCCAGTGCACTCTCTGGACTAACTGCAGTGCATCCCCTGTGGTGCCAGTGCACTCTCTGCACTCACTGCACTGCATCCCCAGTGGTGCCAGTGCATTCTATGGACTCACCGCACTGCACCCTGAGTGGTGCCAGTGCACTCTCTGGACTCACTGCACCGCATCCCCAGTGGTGCCAGTGCACTCTCTGGAGTCACTGCGCTGCATCCCCAGTGGTGCCAGTGCACTCTCTGCACTCACCGCACTGCATCCCCAGTGGTGCCAGTGCACTCTCTGGACTCACTGCACTGCATCCCCAGTGGTGCCAGTGCACTCTCTGGACTCACTGCAGTGCATCCCCAGTGGTGCCAGTGCACTCTCTGGACTCACTGCACTGCACCCCCAGTGGTGCCAGTGCAATCTCTGCACTCACTGCACTGCATCCCCAGTGGTGCCAGTGCACTCTCTGGACTCACTGCACTGCATCCCCAGTGGTGCCAGTGCACTCTCTGGACTCACTGCAGTGCATCCCCAGTGGTGCCAGTGCAATCTCTGCACTCACTGCACTGCATCCCCAGTGGTGCCAGTGCACTCTCTGGACTAACTGCACTGCATCCCCAGTGGTGCCAGTGCACTCTCTGGACTCACTGCAGTGCATCACCAGTGGTGCCAGTGCACTCTCTGGACTCACTGAGGTGCATCCCCAGTGGTGCCAGTGCAATCTCTGGACTCACTGCACTGCATCCCCAGTGGTGCCAGTGCACTCTCTGGACTCACTGCACTGCATCCCCAGTGGTGCCAGTGCACTCTCTGCACTCACTGCACTGCATCCAGAGTGGTGCCAGTGCACTCTCTGGACTCACTGTACTGCATCCCCAGTGGAGCCCGTGCACTCTCTGGACTCACAGCAGTGCATCCCCAGTGCTGCCAGTGCACTCTCTGGACTCACTGCAGTGCATCACCAGTGGTGTCAGTGCACTCTCTGCACTCACTGCACTGCACCCCCAGTGGTGCCAGTGCGCTCTCTGGAGTCACAGCACTGCATCCCCAGTGGTGCCAGTGCACTCTCTGGACTCACTGCACTGCATCCCCAGTGGTGCCAGTGCAATCTCTGGACTCACTGCACTGCATCCCCAGTGGTGCCAGTGCACTCTCTGGACTCACTGCACTGCATCTCAGTGGTGCCAGTGCACTCTCTGCACTCACTGCACTGCATCCCCAGTGGTGCCAGTGCACTCTCTGGACTCACTGCACTGCATCCCCAGTGGTGCCAGTGCAATCTCTGCACTCACTGCACTGCATCCCCAGTGGTGCCAGTGCACTCTCTGGACTCACTGCACTGCATCCCCAGTGGTGCCAGTGCACTCTCTGGACTCACTGCAGTGCATCACCAGTGGTGCCAGTGCACTCTCTGGACTCACTGCACTGCATCCCCAGTGGTGCCAGTGCACACTCTGGACTCACTGCACTGCATCCCCAGTGGTGCCAGTGCACTCTCTGGACTCACTGCACTGCATCCCCAGTGGTGCCAGTGCACTCTCTGCACTCACTGCACTGCATCCCCAGTGTTGCCAGTGCACTCTCTGGACTCACTGCACTGCATCCCCAGTGGTGCCAGAGCACTCTCTGGACTCACTGCACTGCATCCCCAGTGGTGCCAGTGAACTCTCTGCACTCACTGCACTGCATCCCCAGTGGTGCCAGTGCACTCTCTGGACTCACTGTACTGCATCCCCAGTGGTGCCAGTGCAATCTCTGGACTCACTGCAGAGCAACCCTAGTGTTGCCAGTGCACTCTCTGGACTCACTGCACTGCATCTCAGTGGTGCCAGTGCACTCTCTGCACTCACTGCACTGCATCCCCAGTGGTGCCAGTGCAGTCTCTGGACTCACTGCACTGCATCCCCAGTGGTGCCAGTGCACTCTCTGGACTCACTGCAGTGCATCCCCATTGGTGCCAGTGCACTCTCTGCACTTACTGAGGTGCATCCCCAGTGGTGCCAGTGCACTCTCTGGACTCACTGCACTGCATCCCCAGTGGTGCCAGTGCACACTCTGGACTCACTGCACTGCATCCCCAGTGGTGCCAGTGCTCTCTCTGGACTCACTGCAGGGCATCCCCAGTGTTGCCAGTGCACTCTCTGCACTCACTGCACTGCATCCCCAGTGGTGCCAGTGCACTCTCTGGACTCACTGTACTGCATCCCCAGTGGAGCCCGTGCACTCTCTGGACTCACTGCAGTACATCCCCAGTGGTGCCAGAGCACTCTCTGGACTCACTGCAGTGCATCCCCAGTGGTGCCAGTGCACTCTCTGGACTCACTGCACTGCATCCCCAGTGGTGCCAGTGCACTCTCTGGACTCACTGACGTGCATTCTCCGTGGTGCCAGTGCACTCTCTGGACTCACTGCACTGCATCCCCAGTGCTGCCAGTACAATCACTGGACTGACTGCACTGCATCCCCAGTGGTCAAAGTGCACTCTCTGGACTCACTGCAGTGCATCCCCAGTGGTGCCAGTGCACTCTCTGGACTCACTGCACTGCATCCCCAGTGGTGCCAGTGCAATCTCTGGACTCACTGCAGAGCATCCCTAGTGTTGCCAGTGCACTCTCTGGACTCACTGCACTGCATCTCAGTGGTGCCAGTGCACTCTCTGCACTCACTGCACTGCATCCCCAGTGGTGCCAGTGCACTCTGTGGACTCACTGCACTGCATCCCCAGTGGTTCCAGTGCACTCACTGGACTCACTGCAGTGCATCCCCAGTGGTGCCAGTGCACTCTCTGGAATCACTGACGTGCATTCTCCGTGGTGCCAGTGCACTCTCTGGACTAACTGCACTGCATCCCCAGTGCTGCCAGTACACTCTCTGGACTGACTGCACTGCATCCCCAGTGGTGCCAGTGCACTCTCTGGACTCACTGCACTGCATCCCCATTGGTGCCAGTGCATTCTCTGGACTCACTGCACTGCATCCCCAGTGGTGCCAGTGCACTCTCTGGACTCACTGCAGTGCATCACCAGTGGTGCCAGTGCACTCTCTGGACTCACTGAGGTGCATCCCCAGTGGTGCCAGTGCACTCTCTGGACTCACTGAGGTGCATACCCAGTGGTGCCAGTGCAATCTCTAGACTGACTGCACTGCATCCCCCGTGGTGCCAGTGCACTCTCTGGACTCACTGCACTGCATCCCCAGTGGTGCCAGTGCACTCTCTGCACTGACTGCAGTGCATCCCCAGTGGTGCCAGTGCACTCTCTGGACTCACTGTACTGCATCCCCAAGGTTGCCACTGAACTCTCTGGAGTAACTGCAGTGCATCCCCAGTGGTGCCAGTGCACTCTCTGGATTCACTGCCCTGCATCCCCAGTGGTGCTAGTGCACTCTCTGTACTCACTGCAGTGCATCCCCAGTGGTGCCAGTGCACTCTCTGGACTCACTGAAGTGCATTCTCAGTGGTGCCACTGCACTCTGTGAACTCACTGCAGTGCATCCCCAGTGGTGCCAGTGCACTCTCTGGACTCACTGCACTGCATCCCCAGTGGTGCCAGTGCATTCTATGGACTCACCGCACTGCATCCCCAGTGGTGCCAGTGCACTCTCTGGACTCACTGCAATGCATCCTCAGTGGTGCCAGTGCACTCTCTGGACTCACTGCACTGCATCCCCAGTGGTGCCAAAGCACTCTCTGGACACCCGGCACCGCATCCCCAGTGGTGCCAGTGCACTCTCTGGACTCACTGCACTGCATCCCCAGTGGTGCCAGTGCACTCTCTGGACTCACTGCACTGCATCCCCAGTGGTGCCAGAGCACTCTCTGGACTCACTGCACTGCATCCCCAGTGGTGCCAGTGCACTCTCTGGACTCACTGTACTGCATCCCCAGTGGTGCCAGTGCACTCTCTGGACTCACTGCACTGCATCCCCAGTGGTGCCAGTGCACTCTCTGCACTCACTGCAGTGCATCCCCAGTGGTGCCAGTGCACTCTCTGGACTCACTGCACTGCATCCCCAGTGGTGCCAGTGCACTCTCTGGACTCACTGCAGGGCATCCCCAGTTGTGCCAGTGCACTCTCTGGACTCACTGTACTGCATCCCCAGTGGTGCCCGTGCACTCTCTGGACTCACTGCTGTGCATCCCCAGTGCTGCCAGTGCACTCTCTGGACTCACTGCACTGCATCCCCAGTGGTGCCAGTGCAATCTCTGGACTCACTGAAGTGCATCCCCAGTGGTGCCAGTGCACTCTCTGCACTCACTGCACTGCATCCCCAGTGGTGCCAGTGCACTCTCTGGAGTCACAGCACTGCATCCCCAGTGGTGCCAGTGCAATCTCCGGACTCACTGCACTGCATCCCCAGTTGTGCCAGTGCACTCTCTGGACTCACTGCAGTGCATCACCAGTAGTGCCAGTGCACTCTCTGCACTCACTGCACTGCACCCCCAGTGGTGCCAGTGCGCTCTCTGGAGTCACAGCACTTCATCCCCATTGGTGCCAGTGCACTCTCTGGACTGACTGCACTGCATCCCCAGTGGTGCCAGTGCACTCTCTGGAGTCACTGCACTGCATCCCCAGTGGTGCCAGTGCAATCTCTGGACTCACTGCAGAGCAACCTTAGTGTTGCCAGTGCACTCTCTGGACTCACTGCACTGCATCTCAGTGGTGCCAGTGCACTCTCTGCACTCACTGCACTGCATCCCCAGTGGTGCCAGTGCACTCTCTGCACTCACTGCACTGCATCCCCAGTGATGCCAGTGCACTCTCTGGACTAACTGCAGTGCATCCCCAGTGGTGCCAGTGCACTCTCTGCACTCACTGCACTGCATCCCCAGTGGTGCCAGTGCATTCTATGGACTCACCGCACAGCACCCTGAGTGGTGCCAGTGCACTCTCTGGACTCACTGCACTGCATCCCCAGTGGTGCCAGTGCACTCTCTGGAGTCACTGCGCTGCATCCCCAGTGGTGCCAGTGCACTCTCTGGACTCACCGCACTGCATCCCCAGTGGTGCCAGTGCACTCTCTGGACTCACTGCACTGCATCCCCAGTGGTGCCAGTGCACTCTCTGGACTCACTGCAGTGCATCCCCAGTGGTGCCAGTGCACTCTCTGGACTCACTGCACTGCACCCCCAGTGGTGCCAGTGCGCTCTCTGGAGTCACAGCACTGCATCCCCAGTGGTGCCAGTGCACTCTCTGGACTCACTGCACTGCATCCCCAGTGTTGCCAGTGCACTCTCTGCACTCACTGCACTGCATCCCCAGTGTTGCCAGTGCACTCTCTGGACTCACTGCACTGCATGCCCAGTGGTGCCAGAGCACTCTCTGGACTCACTGTACTGCATCCCCAGTGGAGCCCGTGCACTCTCTGGACTCACAGCAGTGCATCCCCAGTGCTGCCAGTGCACTCTCTGGACTCACTGCAGTGCATCACCAGTGGTGCCAGTGCACTCTCTGCACTCACTGCACTGCACCCCCAGTGGTGCCAGTGCGCTCTCTGGAGTCACAGCACTGCATCCCCAGTGGTGCCAGTTCATTCTATGGACTCACCGCACTGCACCCTGAGTGGTGCCAGTGCACTCTCTGGACTCACTGCACCGCATCCCCAGTGGTGCCAGTGCACTCTCTGGAGTCACTGCGCTGCATCCCCAGTGGTGCCAGTGCACTCTCTGGACTCACTGCACTGCATCCCCAGTGGTGCCAGTGCACTCTCTGCACTCACTGCACTGCACCCCCAGTGGTGCCAGTGCGCTCTCTGGAGTCACAGCACTGCATCCGCAGTGGTGCCAGTGCACTCTCTGGGCTCACTGCAGTGCATCCCCAGTGGTGCCAGTGCACTCTCTGGACTCACTGCACTGCATCCCCAGTGGAGCCAGTGCAATCTCTGGACTCACTGAAGTGCATCCCCAGTGGTGCCAGTGCACTCTCTGCACTCACTGCACTGCATCCCCAGTGGTGCCAGTGCACTCTCTGGAGTCACAGCACTGCATCCCCAGTGGTGCCAGTGCAATCTCCGGACTCACTGCACTGCATCCCCAGTTGTGCCAGTGCACTCTCTGGACTCACTGCAGTGCATCACCAGTAGTGCCAGTGCACTCTCTGCACTCACTGCACTGCACCCCCAGTGGTGCCAGTGCGCTCTCTGGAGTCACAGCACTTCATCCCCATTGGTGCCAGTGCACTCTCTGGACTCACTGCACTGCATCCCCAGTGGTGCCAGTGCACTCTCTGGACTCACTGCACTGCATCCCCAGTGGTGCCAGTGCAATCTCTGGACTCACTGCAGAGCAACCCTAGTGTTGCCAGTGCACTCTCTGGACTCACTGCACTGCATCTCAGTGGTGCCAGTGCACTCTCTGCACTCACTGCACTGCATCCCCAGTGGTGCCAGTGCACTCTCTGCACTCACTGCACTGCATCCCCAGTGATGCCAGTGCACTCTCTGGACTAACTGCAGTGCATCCCCTGTGGTGCCAGTGCACTCTCTGCACTCACTGCACTGCATCCCCAGTGGTGCCAGTGCATTCTATGGACTCACCGCACTGCACCCTGAGTGGTGCCAGTGCACTCTCTGGACTCACTGCACCGCATCCCCAGTGGTGCCAGTGCACTCTCTGGAGTCACTGCGCTGCATCCCCAGTGGTGCCAGTGCACTCTCTGCACTCACCGCACTGCATCCCCAGTGGTGCCAGTGCACTCTCTGGACTCACTGCACTGCATCCCCAGTGGTGCCAGTGCACTCTCTGGACTCACTGCAGTGCATCCCCAGTGGTGCCAGTGCACTCTCTGGACTCACTGCACTGCACCCCCAGTGGTGCCAGTGCAATCTCTGCACTCACTGCACTGCATCCCCAGTGGTGCCAGTGCACTCTCTGGACTCACTGCACTGCATCCCCAGTGGTGCCAGTGCACTCTCTGGACTCACTGCAGTGCATCCCCAGTGGTGCCAGTGCAATCTCTGCACTCACTGCACTGCATCCCCAGTGGTGCCAGTGCACTCTCTGGACTAACTGCACTGCATCCCCAGTGGTGCCAGTGCACTCTCTGGACTCACTGCAGTGCATCACCAGTGGTGCCAGTGCACTCTCTGGACTCACTGAGGTGCATCCCCAGTGGTGCCAGTGCAATCTCTGGACTCACTGCACTGCATCCCCAGTGGTGCCAGTGCACTCTCTGGACTCACTGCACTGCATCCCCAGTGGTGCCAGTGCACTCTCTGCACTCACTGCACTGCATCCAGAGTGGTGCCAGTGCACTCTCTGGACTCACTGTACTGCATCCCCAGTGGAGCCCGTGCACTCTCTGGACTCACAGCAGTGCATCCCCAGTGCTGCCAGTGCACTCTCTGGACTCACTGCAGTGCATCACCAGTGGTGCCAGTGCACTCTCTGCACTCACTGCACTGCACCCCCAGTGGTGCCAGTGCGCTCTCTGGAGTCACAGCACTGCATCCCCAGTGGTGCCAGTGCACTCTCTGGACTCACTGCACTGCATCCCCAGTGGTGCCAGTGCAATCTCTGGACTCACTGCACTGCATCCCCAGTGGTGCCAGTGCACTCTCTGGACTCACTGCACTGCATCTCAGTGGTGCCAGTGCACTCTCTGCACTCACTGCACTGCATCCCCAGTGGTGCCAGTGCACTCTCTGGACTCACTGCACTGCATCCCCAGTGGTGCCAGTGCAATCTCTGCACTCACTGCACTGCATCCCCAGTGGTGCCAGTGCACTCTCTGGACTCACTGCACTGCATCCCCAGTGGTGCCAGTGCACTCTCTGGACTCACTGCAGTGCATCACCAGTGGTGCCAGTGCACTCTCTGGACTCACTGCACTGCATCCCCAGTGGTGCCAGTGCACACTCTGGACTCACTGCACTGCATCCCCAGTGGTGCCAGTGCACTCTCTGGACTCACTGCACTGCATCCCCAGTGGTGCCAGTGCACTCTCTGCACTCACTGCACTGCATCCCCAGTGTTGCCAGTGCACTCTCTGGACTCACTGCACTGCATCCCCAGTGGTGCCAGAGCACTCTCTGGACTCACTGCACTGCATCCCCAGTGGTGCCAGTGAACTCTCTGCACTCACTGCACTGCATCCCCAGTGGTGCCAGTGCACTCTCTGGACTCACTGTACTGCATCCCCAGTGGTGCCAGTGCAATCTCTGGACTCACTGCAGAGCAACCCTAGTGTTGCCAGTGCACTCTCTGGACTCACTGCACTGCATCTCAGTGGTGCCAGTGCACTCTCTGCACTCACTGCACTGCATCCCCAGTGGTGCCAGTGCAGTCTCTGGACTCACTGCACTGCATCCCCAGTGGTGCCAGTGCACTCTCTGGACTCACTGCAGTGCATCCCCATTGGTGCCAGTGCACTCTCTGCACTTACTGAGGTGCATCCCCAGTGGTGCCAGTGCACTCTCTGGACTCACTGCACTGCATCCCCAGTGGTGCCAGTGCACACTCTGGACTCACTGCACTGCATCCCCAGTGGTGCCAGTGCTCTCTCTGGACTCACTGCAGGGCATCCCCAGTGTTGCCAGTGCACTCTCTGCACTCACTGCACTGCATCCCCAGTGGTGCCAGTGCACTCTCTGGACTCACTGTACTGCATCCCCAGTGGAGCCCGTGCACTCTCTGGACTCACTGCAGTACATCCCCAGTGGTGCCAGAGCACTCTCTGGACTCACTGCAGTGCATCCCCAGTGGTGCCAGTGCACTCTCTGGACTCACTGCACTGCATCCCCAGTGGTGCCAGTGCACTCTCTGGACTCACTGACGTGCATTCTCCGTGGTGCCAGTGCACTCTCTGGACTCACTGCACTGCATCCCCAGTGCTGCCAGTACAATCACTGGACTGACTGCACTGCATCCCCAGTGGTCAAAGTGCACTCTCTGGACTCACTGCAGTGCATCCCCAGTGGTGCCAGTGCACTCTCTGGACTCACTGCACTGCATCCCCAGTGGTGCCAGTGCAATCTCTGGACTCACTGCAGAGCATCCCTAGTGTTGCCAGTGCACTCTCTGGACTCACTGCACTGCATCTCAGTGGTGCCAGTGCACTCTCTGCACTCACTGCACTGCATCCCCAGTGGTGCCAGTGCACTCTGTGGACTCACTGCACTGCATCCCCAGTGGTTCCAGTGCACTCACTGGACTCACTGCAGTGCATCCCCAGTGGTGCCAGTGCACTCTCTGGAATCACTGACGTGCATTCTCCGTGGTGCCAGTGCACTCTCTGGACTAACTGCACTGCATCCCCAGTGCTGCCAGTACACTCTCTGGACTGACTGCACTGCATCCCCAGTGGTGCCAGTGCACTCTCTGGACTCACTGCACTGCATCCCCATTGGTGCCAGTGCATTCTCTGGACTCACTGCACTGCATCCCCAGTGGTGCCAGTGCACTCTCTGGACTCACTGCAGTGCATCACCAGTGGTGCCAGTGCACTCTCTGGACTCACTGAGGTGCATCCCCAGTGGTGCCAGTGCACTCTCTGGACTCACTGAGGTGCATACCCAGTGGTGCCAGTGCAATCTCTAGACTGACTGCACTGCATCCCCCGTGGTGCCAGTGCACTCTCTGGACTCACTGCACTGCATCCCCAGTGGTGCCAGTGCACTCTCTGCACTGACTGCAGTGCATCCCCAGTGGTGCCAGTGCACTCTCTGGACTCACTGTACTGCATCCCCAAGGTTGCCACTGAACTCTCTGGAGTAACTGCAGTGCATCCCCAGTGGTGCCAGTGCACTCTCTGGATTCACTGCCCTGCATCCCCAGTGGTGCTAGTGCACTCTCTGTACTCACTGCAGTGCATCCCCAGTGGTGCCAGTGCACTCTCTGGACTCACTGAAGTGCATTCTCAGTGGTGCCACTGCACTCTGTGAACTCACTGCAGTGCATCCCCAGTGGTGCCAGTGCACTCTCTGGACTCACTGCACTGCATCCCCAGTGGTGCCAGTGCATTCTATGGACTCACCGCACTGCATCCCCAGTGGTGCCAGTGCACTCTCTGGACTCACTGCAATGCATCCTCAGTGGTGCCAGTGCACTCTCTGGACTCACTGCACTGCATCCCCAGTGGTGCCAAAGCACTCTCTGGACACCCGGCACCGCATCCCCAGTGGTGCCAGTGCACTCTCTGGACTCACTGCACTGCATCCCCAGTGGTGCCAGTGCACTCTCTGGACTCACTGCACTGCATCCCCAGTGGTGCCAGAGCACTCTCTGGACTCACTGCACTGCATCCCCAGTGGTGCCAGTGCACTCTCTGGACTCACTGTACTGCATCCCCAGTGGTGCCAGTGCACTCTCTGGACTCACTGCACTGCATCCCCAGTGGTGCCAGTGCACTCTCTGCACTCACTGCAGTGCATCCCCAGTGGTGCCAGTGCACTCTCTGGACTCACTGCACTGCATCCCCAGTGGTGCCAGTGCACTCTCTGGACTCACTGCAGGGCATCCCCAGTTGTGCCAGTGCACTCTCTGGACTCACTGTACTGCATCCCCAGTGGTGCCCGTGCACTCTCTGGACTCACTGCTGTGCATCCCCAGTGCTGCCAGTGCACTCTCTGGACTCACTGCACTGCATCCCCAGTGGTGCCAGTGCAATCTCTGGACTCACTGAAGTGCATCCCCAGTGGTGCCAGTGCACTCTCTGCACTCACTGCACTGCATCCCCAGTGGTGCCAGTGCACTCTCTGGAGTCACAGCACTGCATCCCCAGTGGTGCCAGTGCAATCTCCGGACTCACTGCACTGCATCCCCAGTTGTGCCAGTGCACTCTCTGGACTCACTGCAGTGCATCACCAGTAGTGCCAGTGCACTCTCTGCACTCACTGCACTGCACCCCCAGTGGTGCCAGTGCGCTCTCTGGAGTCACAGCACTTCATCCCCATTGGTGCCAGTGCACTCTCTGGACTGACTGCACTGCATCCCCAGTGGTGCCAGTGCACTCTCTGGAGTCACTGCACTGCATCCCCAGTGGTGCCAGTGCAATCTCTGGACTCACTGCAGAGCAACCTTAGTGTTGCCAGTGCACTCTCTGGACTCACTGCACTGCATCTCAGTGGTGCCAGTGCACTCTCTGCACTCACTGCACTGCATCCCCAGTGGTGCCAGTGCACTCTCTGCACTCACTGCACTGCATCCCCAGTGATGCCAGTGCACTCTCTGGACTAACTGCAGTGCATCCCCAGTGGTGCCAGTGCACTCTCTGCACTCACTGCACTGCATCCCCAGTGGTGCCAGTGCATTCTATGGACTCACCGCACTGCACCCTGAGTGGTGCCAGTGCACTCTCTGGACTCACTGCACTGCATCCCCAGTGGTGCCAGTGCACTCTCTGGAGTCACTGCGCTGCATCCCCAGTGGTGCCAGTGCACTCTCTGGACTCACCGCACTGCATCCCCAGTGGTGCCAGTGCACTCTCTGGACTCACTGCACTGCATCCCCAGTGGTGCCAGTGCACTCTCTGGACTCACTGCAGTGCATCCGCAGTGGTGCCAGTGCACTCTCTGGACTCACTGCACTGCACCCCCAGTGGTGCCAGTGCGCTCTCTGGAGTCACAGCACTGCATCCCCAGTGGTGCCAGTGCACTCTCTGGACTCACTGCACTGCATCCCCAGTGTTGCCAGTGCACTCTCTGCACTCACTGCACTGCATCCCCAGTGTTGCCAGTGCACTCTCTGGACTCACTGCACTGCATGCCCAGTGGTGCCAGAGCACTCTCTGGACTCACTGTACTGCATCCCCAGTGGAGCCCGTGCACTCTCTGGACTCACAGCAGTGCATCCCCAGTGCTGCCAGTGCACTCTCTGGACTCACTGCAGTGCATCACCAGTGGTGCCAGTGCACTCTCTGCACTCACTGCACTGCACCCCCAGTGGTGCCAGTGCGCTCTCTGGAGTCACAGCACTGCATCCCCAGTGGTGCCAGTGCACTCTCTGGACTCACTGCACTGCATCCCCAGTGGTGCCAGTGCAATCTCTGGACTCACTGCACTGCATCCCCAGTGGTGCCAGTGCAATCTCTGGACTCACTGCACTGCATCCCCTGTGGTGCCAGTGCACTCTCTGGACTCACTGCACTGCATCTCAGTGGTGCCAGTGCACTCTCTGCACTCACTGCACTGCATCCCCAGTGGTGCCAGTGCACTCTCTGGACTCACTGCACTGCATCCCCAGTGGTGCCAGTGCAATCTCTGCACTCACTGCACTGCATCCCCAGTGGTGCCAGTGCACTCTCTGGACTCACTGCACTGCATCCCCAGTGGTGCCAGTGCACTCTCTGGACTCACTGCAGTGCATCACCAGTGGTGCCAGTGCACTCTCTGGACTCACTGAGGTGCATCCCCAGTGGTGCCAGTGCAATCTCTGGACTCACTGCACTGCATCCCCAGTGGTGCCAGTGCACACTCTGGACTCACTGCAGTGCATCCCCAGTGGTGCCAGTGCACTCTGTGGACTCACTGCACTGCATCCCCAGTGGTGCCAGTGCACTCTCTGCACTCACTGCACTGCATCCCCAGTGTTGCCAGTGCACTCTCTGGACTCACTGCACTGCATCCCCAGTGGTGCCAGAGCACTCTCTGGACTCACTGCACTGCATCCCCAGTGGTGCCAGTGCACTCTCTGGACTCACTGCACTGCATCCCCAGTGGTGCCAGTGAACTCTCTGCACTCACTGCACTGCATCCCCAGTGGTGCCAGTGCACTCTCTGGACTCACTGTACTGCATCCCCAGTGGAGCCCGTGCACTCTCTGGACTCACTGCAGTGCATCCCCAGTGCTGCCAGTGCACTCTCTGGACTCACTGCAGTGCATCACCAGTGGTGCCAGTGCACTCTCTGCACTCACTGCACTGCACCCCCAGTGGTGCCAGTGCGCTCTCTGGAGTCACAGCACTGCATCCCCAGTGGTGCCAGTGCACTCTCTGGACTCATTGCACTGCATCCCCATGTGGTGCCAGTGCACTCTCTGCACTCACTGCACTGCATCCCCAGTGGTGCCAGTGCAATCTCTGGACTCACTGCAGAGCAACCCTAGTGTTGCCAGTGCACTCTCTGGACTCACTGCACTGCATCCCCTGTGGTGCCAGTGCACTCTCTGCACTCACTGCACTGCATCCCCAGTGGTGCCAGTGCAATCTCTGGACTCACTGCACTGCATCCCCAGTGGTGCCAGTGCACTCTCTGGACTCACTGCAGTGCATCCCCATTGGTGCCAGTGCACTCTCTGGACTTACTGAGGTGCATCCCCAGTGGTGCCAGTGCACTCTCTGGACTCACTGCACTGCATCCCCAGTGGTGCCAGTGCACACTCTGGACTCACTGCACTGCATCCCCAGTGGTGCCAGTGCTCTCTCTGGACTCACTGCAGGGCATCCCCAGTGTTGCCAGTGCACTCTCTGCACTCACTGCACTGCATTCCCAGTGGTGCCAGTGCACTCTCTGGACTCACTGTACTGCATCCCCAGTGGAGCCCGTGCACTCTCTGGACTCACTGCAGGACATCCCCAGTGGTGCCAGTGCACTCTCTGGACTCACTGCAGTGCATCCCCAGTGGTGCCAGTGCACTCTCTGGACTCACTGCACTGCATCCCCAGTGGTGCCAGTGCACTCTCTGGACTCACTGACGTGCATTCTCCGTGGTGCCAGTGCACTCTCTGGACTCACTGCACTGCATCCCCAGTGGTGCCAGTGCACTCTCTGGACTCACTGTACTGCATCCCCAGTGGTGCCAGTGCACTCTGTGGACTCACTGCACTGCATCCCCAGTGGTGCCAGTGCACTCTCAGGACTCACTGAAGTGCATTCTCAGTGGTGTCAGAGCACTCTCTGGACTCACTGCACTGCATCCCCAGTGGTGCCAGTACACTCACTGGACTGACTGCACTGCATCACCAGTGGTGCCAGTGCACTCTCTGGACTCACTGCACTGCATCCCCATTGGTGCCAGTGCATTCTCTGGACTCACCGCACTGCACCCTGAGTGGTGCCAGTGCACTCTCTGGACTCACTGCACCGCATCCCCAGTGGTGACAGTGCACTCCCTGGTGTCACTGCGCTGGATCCCCAGTGGTTCCAGTGCACTCTCTGGACTCACTGTACTGCATCCCCAAGGTTGCCACTGAACTCTCTGGAGTAACTGCAGTGCATCCCCAGTGGTGCCAGTGCACTCTCTGGATTCACTGCCCTGCATCCACAGTGGTGCTAGTGCACTCTCTGTACTCACTGCAGTGCATCCCCAGTGGTGCCAGTGCACTCTCTGGACTCACTGCAGTGCATCCCCAGTGGTGCCAGTGCACTCTCTGGACTCACTGCACTGCATCCCCAGTGGTGCCATTGCACTCTCTGCACTCATTGCACTGCATCCCCAGTGGTGCCAGTGCACTCACTGGACTCACTGCACTGCATCACAAGTGGTGCCAGTGCACTCTCTGGACTCACTGCACTGCATCCCCAGTGGAGCCAGTGCACTCTCTGGACTCACTGCACTGCATCCCCAGTGGTGCCAGTGCACTCTCTGGACTCACTGCACTGCATCCCCAGTGGTGCCAGTGCACTCTCTGGACTCACTGCACTGCATCCCCAGTGCTGCCAGTGCACTCTCTGGACTCACTGCAGTGCATCCCCAGTGGTGCCAGTGCACTCTCTGGACTCACTGCACTGCATCCCCAGTGCTGCCAGTGCACTCTCTGGACTCACTGCACTGCATCCCCAGTGGTGCCAGTGCAATCTCTGGACTCACTGCAGAGCATCCCCAGTGGTGCCAGTGCACTCTCTGGACTCACTGTACTGCATCCGCAGTGGTGCCAGTGCACTCTCTGGACTCACTGCACTGCATCCCCAGTGGTGCCAGTGCACTCTCTGGACTCACTGCACTGCATCCCCAGTGGTGCCAGTGCACTCTCTGGACTCACTGCAGTGCATCCCCAGTGGTGCCAGTGCACTCTCTGGACTCACTGTACTGCATCCCCAAGGTTGCCAGTGAACTCTCTGGAGTAACTGCAGTGCATCCCCAGTGGTGCCAAAGCACTCTCTGGACTCCCGGCACCGCATCCCCAGTGGTGCCAGTGCACTCTCTGGGCTCACTGCAGTGCATCCCCAGTAGTGCCAGTACACTCTCTTGACTCACTGCACTGTATCCCCAGTGGTGCCAGTGCACTCACAGGATTCACTGCACTGCATCCCCAGTCGTGCTAGTGCACTCTCTGGACTCACTGCACTGCATCCCCAGTGGTGCCAGTGCACCCTCTGGACTCACTGAAGTGCATTCTCAGTGGTGCCAGTGCACTCTGTGGACTCACTGCAGTGCATCCCCATTGGTGCCAGTGCACTCTGTGGACTCACTGCAGTGCATCCCCAGTGGTGCCAGTGCACTCTCTGGACTCACTGCACTGCATCCCCAGTGGTGCCAGTGCACTCTCTGGACTCACTGCACTGCATCCCCAGTGGTGCCAGTGCACTCTCTGGACTCACTGCACTGCATAACCAGTGGTGCCAGTGCACTCTCTGGACTCACTGTACTGCATCCCCAGTGGTGCCAGTGCACTCTCTGGACTCACTGAAGTGCATTCTCAGTGGTGCCAGTGCACTCTGTGTACTCACTGCAGTGCATCCCCATTGGTGCCAGTGCACTCTCTGGACTCACTGCACTGCATCCCCAGTGGTGCCAGTGCACTCTGTGGACTCACTGCACTGCATCCCCAGTGGTGCCAGTGCACTCTCAGGACTCACTGAAGTGCATTCTCAGTGGTGTCAGAGCACTCTCTGGACTCACTGCACTGCATCCCCAGTGGTGCCAGTACACTCACTGGACTGACTGCACTGCATCACCAGTGGTGCCAGTGCACTCTCTGGACTCACTGCACTGCATCCCCATTGGTGCCAGTGCATTCTCTGGACTCACCGCACTGCACCCTGAGTGGTGCCAGTGCACTCTCTGGACTCACTGCACCGCATCCCCAGTGGTGACAGTGCACTCCCTGGAGTCACTGCGCTGCATCCCCAGTGGTTCCAGTGCACTCTCTGGACTCACTGTACTGCATCCCCAAGGTTGCCACTGAACTCTCTGGAGTAACTGCAGTGCATCCCCAGTGGTGCCAGTGCACTCTCTGGATTCACTGCCCTGCATCCCCAGTGGTGCTAGTGCACTCTCTGTACTCACTGCAGTGCATCCCCAGTGGTGCCAGTGCACTCTCTGGACTCACTGCAGTGCATCCCCAGTGGTGCCAGTGCACTCTCTGGACTCACTGCACTGCATCCCCAGTGGTGCCATTGCACTCTCTGCACTCATTGCACTGCATCCCCAGTGGTGCCAGTGCACTCACTGGACTCACTGCACTGCATCACAAGTGGTGCCAGTGCACTCTCTGGACTCACTGCACTGCATCCCCAGTGGAGCCCGTGCACTCTCTGGACTCACTGCACTGCATCCCCAGTGGTGCCAGTGCACTCTCTGGACTCACTGCACTGCATCCCCAGTGGTGCCAGTGCACTCTCTGGACTCACTGCACTGCATCCCCAGTGCTGCCAGTGCACTCTCTGGACTCACTGCAGTGCATCCCCAGTGGTGCCAGTGCACTCTCTGGACTCACTGCACTGCATCCCCAGTGGTGCCAGTGCACTCTCTGGACTCACTGCACTGCATCCCCAGTGCTGCCAGTGCACTCTCTGGACTCACTGCACTGCATCCCCAGTGGTGCCAGTGCAATCTCTGGACTCACTGCAGAGCATCCCCAGTGGTGCCAGTGCACTCTCTGGACTCACTGTACTGCATCCGCAGTGGTGCCAGTGCACTCTCTGGACTCACTGCACTGCATCCCCAGTGGTGCCAGTGCACTCTCTGGACTCACTGCACTGCATCCCCAGTGGTGCCAGTGCACTCTCTGGACTCACTGCAGTGCATCCCCAGTGGTGCCAGTGCACTCTCTGGACTCACTGTACTGCATCCCCAAGGTTGCCAGTGAACTCTCTGGAGTAACTGCAGTGCATCCCCAGTGGAGCCAAAGCACTCTCTGGACTCCCGGCACCGCATCCCCAGTGGTGCCAGTGCACTCTCTGGGCTCACTGCAGTGCATCCCCAGTAGTGCCAGTACACTCTCTTGACTCACTGCACTGTATACCCAGTGGTGCCAGTGCACTCACAGGATTCACTGCACTGCATCCCCAGTCGTGCTAGTGCACTCTCTGGACTCACTGCACTGCATCCCCAGTGGTGCCAGTGCACCCTCTGGACTCACTGAAGTGCATTCTCAGTGGTGCCAGTGCACTCTGTGGACTCACTGCAGTGCATCCCCATTGGTGCCAGTGCACTCTGTGGACTCACTGCAGTGCATCCCCAGTGGTGCCAGTGCACTCTCTGGACTCACTGCACTGCATCCCCAGTGGTGCCAGTGCACTCTCTGGACTCACTGCACTGCATCCCCAGTGGTGCCAGTGCACTCTCTGGACTCACTGCACTGCATAACCAGTGGTGCCAGTGCACTCTCTGGACTCACTGTACTGCATCCCCAGTGGTGCCAGTGCACTCTCTGGACTCACTGAAGTGCATTCTCAGTGGTGCCAGTGCACTCTGTGGACTCACTGCAGTGCATCCCCATTGGTGCCAGTGCACTCTCTGGACTCACTGCACTGCATCCCCAGTGGTGCCAGTGCACTCTGTGGACTCACTGCACTGCATCCCCAGTGGTGCCAGTGCACTCTCTGGACTCACTGCACTGCATCCCAATGGTGCCAGTGCACTCTCTGGACTCACTGCAGTGCATCCCCAGTGGTGCCAGTGCACTCTCTGGACTCACTGCACTGCATCCCCAGTGGTGCCAGTGCATTCTATGGACTCACCGCACTGCATCCCCAGTGGTGCCAGTGCACTCTCAGCAGTAACTGCAGTGCATCCCCAGTGGTGCCAAAGCACTCTCTGGACACCCGGCACCGCATCCCCAGTGGTGCCAGTGCACTCTCTGGACTCACTGCGCTGCATCCCCAGTGGTGCCAGTGCACTCTCTGGACTCACTGCACTGCATCCCCAGTGGTGCCAGAGCACTCTCTGGACTCACTGCATTGCATCCCCAGTGGTGCCAGTGCACTCTCTGGACTCACTGCAGTGCATCCCCAGTGGTGCCAGTGCACTCTCTGGACTCACTGCACTGCATCCTGAGTGGTGCCAGTGCACTCTCTGGACTCACTGCACTGCATCCCCAGTGGTGCCAGTGCACTCACTGGACTCACTGCACTGCATCACAAGTGGTGCCAGTGCACTCTCTGGACTCACTGCACTGCATCCCCAGTGGTGCCCGTGCACTCTCTGGACTCACTGCAGTGCATCCTGAGTGGTGCCAGTGCACTCTCTGGACTCACTGCACTGCATCCCCAGTGGTGCCAGTGCACTCTCTGGACTCACTGCACTGCATCCCCAGTGGTGCCAGTGCACTCTCTGCACTCACTGCACTGCATCCACAGTGGTGCCAGTGCACTCACTGGACTCATTATACTGCATCACCAGTGGTGCCAGTGCACTCTCTGGACTCACTGCACTGCATCCCCAGTGCTGCCACTGCATTCACTGGACTCACTGTACTGCATCTCCAGTGGTGCCAGTGCACTCTCTGGGCTCACTGCAGTGCATCCCCAGTGGTGCCAGTGCACTCTCTGGACTCATTGCACTGCATCACCAGTGGTGCCAGTGCACTCACTGGATTCACTGCACTGCATCCCCAGTGGTACCAGTGCGATCTCTGGACTCACTGCAGTGCATCCCCAGTGCTGCAGGTGCACTCTCTGGACTCACTGCACTGCATCCCCAGTGGTGCCAGTGCACTCTCTGGACTCACTGCACTGCATCCCCAGTGGTGCCAGTGCACTCTCTGGACTCACTACAGTGCATCCCCAGTGTTGCCAGAGCACTCTCTGGACTCACTGCACTGCATCCCCAGTGGTGCCAGTGCACTCTGTGGACTCACTGCAGTGCATCCACAGTGGTGCCAGTGCACTCTCTGGACTCACTGCACTGCATCCCGAGTGGTGCCAATGCACTCTCTGGACTCACTGCACTGCATCCCCAGTGCTGCCAGTGCATTCACTGTACTCATTGCACTGCATCTCCAGTGGTGCCAGTGCACTCTCTGGGCTCACTGCAGTGCATCCCCAGTGGTGCCAGTGCACTCTCTGGACTCACTGCACTGCATCACCAGTGGTGCCAGTGCACTCTCTGGACTCACTGCAGTGCATCCCCAGTGGTGCCAGTGCACTCTCTGGACTCACTGCACTGCATCCCCAGTGGTGCCAGAGCACTCTCTGGACTCACTGCACTGCATCCCCAGTGCTGCCTGTGCACTCTCTGGACTCACTGCACTGCATCCCCAGTGGTGCCAGTGCACTCTCTGCACTCACTGCACTGCATCCCCAGTGGTGCCAGTGCACTCTCTGGACTCACTGCACTGCATCCCCAGTGGTGCCAGTGCACTCTCTGCACTCACTGCAGTGCATCCCCAGTGGTGCCAGTGCACTCTCTGGACTCACTGCAGGGCATCCCCAGTGGTGCCAGTGCACTCTCTGGACTCACTGCACTGCATCCCCAGTGGTGCCAGTGCACTCTCTGGACTCACTGCACTGCATCCCCAGTGGTGCCAGAGCACTCTCTGGACTCACTGCACTGCATCCCCAGTGCTGCCTGTGCACTCTCTGGACTCACTGCACTGCATCCCCAGTGGTGCCAGTGCACTCACTGGACTCACTGCACTGCATCCCCAGTGGTGCCAGTGCACTCTCTGGACTCACTGCAGGGCATCCCCAGTGGTGCCAGTGCACTCTCTGCACTCACTGCACTGCATCCCCAGTGGTGCCAGTGCTATCCCTGGACTCACTGTAGTGCATCCCCAGTGGTGCCAGTGCACTCTCTGGACTCACTGCAGGGCATCCCCAGTGGTGCCAATGCACTCTCTGGACTCACTGCACTGCATCCCCAGTGGTGCCAGTGCACTCTCTGGACTCACTGCAGTGCATCCCCAGTGGTGCCAGTGCACTCTCTGGACTCACTGCACTGCATCCCCAGTGGTGCCAGTGCACTCTCTGGACTCACTGCACTGCATCCCCAGTGCTGCCAGTGCACTCTCTGGACTCACTGCACTGCATCCCCAGTGGTGCCAGTGCAATCTCTGGACTCACTGCAGAGCATCCCCATTGGTGCCAGTGCACTCTCTGGACTCACTGTACTGCATCCGCAGTGGTGCCAGTGCACTCTCTGGACTCACTGCACTGCATCCCCAGTGGTGCCAGTGCACTCTCTGGACTCACTGCACTGCATCCCCAGTGGTGCCAGTGCACTCTCTGGACTCACTGCAGTGCATCCCCAGTGGTGCCAGTGCACTCTCTGGACTCACTGTACTGCATCCCCAAGGTTGCCAGTGAACTCTCTGGAGTAACTGCAGTGCATCCCCAGTGGAGCCAAAGCACTCTCTGGACTCCCGGCACCGCATCCCCAGTGGTTCCAGTGCACTCTCTGGGCTCACTGCAGTGCATCCCCAGTAGTGCCAGTACACTCTCTTGACTCACTGCACTGTATACCCAGTGGTGCCAGTGCACTCACAGGATTCACTGCACTGCATCCCCAGTCGTGCTAGTGCACTCTCTGGACTCACTGCACTGCATCCCCAGTGGTGCCAGTGCACCCTCTGGACTCACTGAAGTGCATTCTCAGTGGTGCCAGTGCACTCTGTGGACTCACTGCAGTGCATCCCCATTGGTGCCAGTGCACTCTGTGGACTCACTGCAGTGCATCCCCAGTGGTGCCAGTGCACTCTCTGGACTCACTGCACTGCATCCCCAGTGGTGCCAGTGCACTCTCTGGACTCACTACAGTGCATTCTCAGTGGTGCCAGTGCACTCTCTGGACTCACTGCACTGCATCCCCAGTGGTGCCAGTGCACTCTCTGGACTCATTCTACTGCATCCCCACTGGTCCAGTGCACTCTGTGGACTCACTGTACTGCATCCCCAGTGGTGCCAGTGCACTCTCTGGACTCACTGCACTGCATCCCCAGTGGTGCCAGTGCACTCTCTGGGCTCACTGCAGTGCATCCCCAGTGGTGCCAGTGCACTCTCTGGACTCATTGCACTGCATCACCAGTGGTGCCAGTGCACTCACTGGATTCACTGCACTGCATCCCCAGTGGTACCAGTGCGATCTCTGGACTCACTGCAGTGCATCCCCAGTGCTGCAGGTGCACTCTCTGGACTCACTGCACTGCATCCCCAGTGGTGCCAGTGCACTCTCTGGACTCACTGCACTGCATCCCCAGTGGTGCCAGTGCACTCTCTGGACTCACTACAGTGCATCCCCAGTGTTGCCAGAGCACTCTCTGGACTCACTGCACTGCATCCCCAGTGGTGCCAGTGCACTCTGTGGACTCACTGCAGTGCATCCACAGTGGTGCCAGTGCACTCTCTGGACTCACTGCACTGCATCCCGAGTGGTGCCAATGCACTCTCTGGACTCACTGCACTGCATCCCCAGTGCTGCCAGTGCATTCACTGTACTCATTGCACTGCATCTCCAGTGGTGCCAGTGCACTCTCTGGGCTCACTGCAGTGCATCCCCAGTGGTGCCAGTGCACTCTCTGGACTCACTGCACTGCATCACCAGTGGTGCCAGTGCACTCTCTGGACTCACTGCAGTGCATCCCCAGTGGTGCCAGTGCACTCTCTGGACTCACTGCACTGCATCCCCAGTGGTGCCAGAGCACTCTCAGGACTCACTGCACTGCATCCCCAGTGCTGCCTGTGCACTCTCTGGACTCACTGCACTGCATCCCCAGTGGTGCCAGTGCACTCTCTGCACTCACTGCACTGCATCCCCAGTGGTGCCAGTGCACTCTCTGGACTCACTGCACTGCATCCCCAGTGGTGCCAGTGCACTCTCTGCACTCACTGCAGTGCATCCCCAGTGGTGCCAGTGCACTCTCTGGACTCACTGCAGGGCATCCCCAGTGGTGCCAGTGCACTCTCTGGACTCACTGCACTGCATCCCCAGTGGTGCCAGTGCACTCTCTGGACTCACTGCACTGCATCCCCAGTGGTGCCAGAGCACTCTCTGGACTCACTGCACTGCATCCCCAGTGCTGCCTGTGCACTCTCTGGACTCACTGCACTGCATCCCCAGTGGTGCCAGTGCACTCACTGGACTCACTGCACTGCATCCCCAGTGGTGCCAGTGCACTCTCTGGACTCACTGCAGGGCATCCCCAGTGGTGCCAGTGCACTCTCTGCACTCACTGCACTGCGTCCCCAGTGGTGCCAGTGCTATCCCTGGACTCACTGTAGTGCATCCCCAGTGGTGCCAGTGCACTCTCTGGACTCACTGCAGGGCATCCCCAGTGGTGCCAATGCACTCTCTGGACTCACTGCACTGCATCCCCAGTGGTGCCAGTGCACTCTCTGGACTCACTGCAGTGCATCCCCAGTGGTGCCAGTGCACTCTCTGGACTCACTGCACTGCATCCCCAGTGGTGCCAGTGCACTCTCTGGACTCACTGCACTGCATCCCCAGTGCTGCCAGTGCACTCTCTGGACTCACTGCACTGCATCCCCAGTGGTGCCAGTGCAATCTCTGGACTCACTGCAGAGCATCCCCAGTGGTGCCAGTGCACTCTCTGGACTCACTGTACTGCATCCGCAGTGGTGCCAGTGCACTCTCTGGACTCACTGCACTGCATCCCCAGTGGTGCCAGTGCACTGTCTGGACTCACTGCACTGCAATACCCAGTGGTGCCAGTGCACTCTCTGGACTCACTGCAGTGCATCCCCAGTGGTGCCAGTGCACTCTCTGGACTCACTGTACTGCATCCCCAAGGTTGCCAGTGAACTCTCTGGAGTAACTGCAGTGCATCCCCAGTGGAGCCAAAGCACTCTCTGGACTCCCGGCACCGCATCCCCAGTGGTGCCAGTGCACTCTCTGGGCTCACTGCAGTGCATCCCCAGTAGTGCCAGTACACTCTCTTGACTCACTGCACTGTATACCCAGTGGTGCCAGTGCACTCACAGGATTCACTGCACTGCATCCCCAGTCGTGCTAGTGCACTCTCTGGACTCACTGCACTGCATCCCCAGTGGTGCCAGTGCACCCTCTGGACTCACTGAAGTGCATTCTCAGTGGTGCCAGTGCACTCTGTGGACTCACTGCACTGCATCCCCATTGGTGCCAGTGCACTCTGTGGACTCACTGCAGTGCATCCCCAGTGGTGCCAGTGCACTCTCTGGACTCACTGCACTGCATCCCCAGTGGTGCCAGTGCACTCTCTGGACTCACTGCACTGCATCCCCAGTGGTGCCAGTGCACTCTCTGGACTCACTGCACTGCATAACCAGTGGTGCCTGTGCACTCTCTGGACTCACTGTACTGCATCCCCAGTGGTGCCAGTGCACTCTCTGGACTCACTGAAGTGCATTCTCAGTGGTGCCAGTGCACTCTGTGGACTCACTGCAGTGCATCCCCATTGGTGCCAGTGCACTCTCTGGACTCACTGCACTGCATCCCCAGTGGTGCCAGTGCACTCTGTGGACTCACTGTACTGCATCCCCAGTGGTGCCAGTGCACTCTCTGGACTCACTGCACTGCATCCCAATGGTGCCAGTGCACTCTCTGGACTCACTGCAGTGCATCCCCAGTGGTGCCAGTGCACTCTCTGGACTCACTGCACTGCATCCCCAGTGGTGCCAGTGCATTCTATGGACTCACCGCACTGCATCCCCAGTGGTGCCAGTGCACTCTCAGCAGTAACTGCAGTGCATCCCCAGTGGTGCCAAAGCACTCTCTGGACACCCGGCACCGCATCCCCAGTGGTGCCAGTGCACTCTCTGGACTCACTGCAGTGCATCCCCAGTGGTGCCAGTGCACTCTCTGGACTCACTGCACTGCATCCCCAGTGGTGCCAGAGCACTCTCTGGACTCACTGCATTGCATCCCCAGTGGTGCCAGTGCACTCTCTGGACTCACTGCAGTGCATCCCCAGTGGTGCCAGTGCACTCTCTGGACTCACTGCACTGCATCCCCAGTGGTGCCAGTGCACTCTCTGGACTCACTGCACTGCATCCCCAGTGGTGCCAGTGCACTCCCTGGACTCACTGCACTGCATCCCCAGTGGTGCCAGTGCACTCTCTGGACTCACTGCACTGCATCCCCAGTGGTGCCCGTGCACTCTCTGGACTCACTGCAGTGCATCCTGAGTGGTGCCAGTGCACTCTCTGGACTCACTGCACTGCATCCCCAGTGGTGCCAGTGCACTCTCTGGACTCACTGCACTGCATCCCCAGTGGTGCCAGTGCACTCTCTGCACTCACTGCACTGCATCCACAGTGGTGCCAGTGCACTCACTGGACTCATTATACTGCATCACCAGTGGTGCCAGTGCACTCTCTGGACTCACTGCACTGCATCCCCAGTGCTGCCACTGCATTCACTGGACTCACTGTACTGCATCTCCAGTGGTGCCAGTGCACTCTCTGGGCTCACTGCAGTGCATCCCCAGTGGTGCCAGTGCACTCTCTGGACTCATTGCACTGCATCACCAGTGGTGCCAGTGCACTCACTGGATTCACTGCACTGCATCCCCAGTGGTACCAGTGCGATCTCTGGACTCACTGCAGTGCATCCCCAGTGCTGCAGGTGCACTCTCTGGACTCACTGCACTGCATCCCCAGTGGTGCCAGTGCACTCTCTGGACTCACTGCACTGCATCCCCAGTGGTGCCAGTGCACTCTCTGGACTCACTACAGTGCATCCCCAGTGTTGCCAGAGCACTCTCTGGACTCACTGCACTGCATCCCCAGTGGTGCCAGTGCACTCTGTGGACTCACTGCAGTGCATCCCCAGTGGTGCCAGTGCACTCTCTGGACTCACTGCACTGCATCCCGAGTGGTGCCAATGCACTCTCTGGACTCACTGCACTGCATCCCCAGTGCTGCCAGTGCATTCACTGTACTCACTGCACTGCATCACCAGTGGTGCCAGTGCACTCTCTGGACTCACTGCAGTGCATCCCCAGTGGTGCCAGTGCACTCTCTGGACTCACTGCACTGCATCCCCAGTGGTGCCAGAGCACTCTCAGGACTCACTGCACTGCATCCCCAGTGCTGCCTGTGCACTCTCTGGACTCACTGCACTGCATCCCCAGTGCTGCCTGTGCACTCTCTGGACTCACTGCACTGCATCCCCAGTGGTGCCAGTGCACTCTCTGCACTCACTGCAGTGCATCCCCAGTGGTGCCAGTGCACTCTCTGGACTCACTGCACTGCATCCCCAGTGGTGCCAGAGCACTCTCAGGACTCACTGCACTGCATCCCCAGTGCTGCCTGTGCACTCTCTGGACTCACTGCACTGCATCCCCAGTGGTGCCAGTGCACTCTCTGCACTCACTGCACTGCATCCCCAGTGGTGCCAGTGCACTCTCTGGACTCACTGCACTGCATCCCCAGTGGTGCCAGTGCACTCTCTGCACTCACTGCAGTGCATCCCCAGTGGTGCCAGTGCACTCTCTGGACTCACTGCAGGGCATCCCCAGTGGTGCCAGTGCACTCTCTGGACTCACTGCACTGCATCCCCAGTGGTGCCAGTGCACTCTCTGGACTCACTGCACTGCATCCCCAGTGGTGCCAGAGCACTCTCTGGACTCACTGCACTGCATCCCCAGTGCTGCCTGTGCACTCTCTGGACTCACTGCACTGCATCCCCAGTGGTGCCAGTGCACTCACTGGACTCACTGCACTGCATCCCCAGTGGTGCCAGTGCACTCTCTGGACTCACTGCAGGGCATCCCCAGTGGTGCCAGTGCACTCTCTGCACTCACTGCACTGCATCCCCAGTGGTGCCAGTGCTATCCCTGGACTCACTGTAGTGCATCCCCAGTGGTGCCAGTGCACTCTCTGGACTCACTGCAGGGCATCCCCAGTGGTGCCAATGCACTCTCTGGACTCACTGCACTGCATCCCCAGTGGTGCCAGTGCACTCTCTGGACTCACTGCAGTGCATCCCCAGTGGTGCCAGTGCACTCTCTGGACTCACTGCACTGCATCCCCAGTGGTGCCAGTGCACTCTCTGGACTCACTGCACTGCATCCCCAGTGCTGCCAGTGCACTCTCTGGACTCACTGCACTGCATCCCCAGTGGTGCCAGTGCAATCTCTGGACTCACTGCAGAGCATCCCCAGTGGTGCCAGTGCACTCTCTGGACTCACTGTACTGCATCCGCAGTGGTGCCAGTGCACTCTCTGGACTCACTGCACTGCATCCCCAGTGGTGCCAGTGCACTCTCTGGACTCACTGCACTGCATCCCCAGTGGTGCCAGTGCACTCTCTGGACTCACTGCAGTGCATCCCCAGTGGTGCCAGTGCACTCTCTGGACTCACTGTACTGCATCCCCAAGGTTGCCAGTGAACTCTCTGGAGTAACTGCAGTGCATCCCCAGTGGAGCCAAAGCACTCTCTGGACTCCCGGCACCGCATCCCCAGTGGTGCCAGTGCACTCTCTGGGCTCACTGCAGTGCATCCCCAGTAGTGCCAGTACACTCTCTTGACTCACTGCACTGTATACCCAGTGGTGCCAGTGCACTCACAGGATTCACTGCACTGCATCCCCAGTCGTGCTAGTGCACTCTCTGGACTCACTGCACTGCATCCCCAGTGGTGCCAGTGCACCCTCTGGACTCACTGAAGTGCATTCTCAGTGGTGCCAGTGCACTCTGTGGACTCACTGCAGTGCATCCCCATTGGTGCCAGTGCACTCTGTGGACTCACTGCAGTGCATCCCCAGTGGTGCCAGTGCACTCTCTGGACTCACTGCACTGCATCCCCAGTGGTGCCAGTGCACTCTCTGGACTCACTGCACTGCATCCCCAGTGGTGCCAGTGCACTCTCTGGACTCACTGCACTGCATAACCAGTGGTGCCAGTGCACTCTCTGGACTCACTGTACTGCATCCCCAGTGGTGCCAGTGCACTCTCTGGACTCACTGAAGTGCATTCTCAGTGGTGCCAGTGCACTCTGTGGACTCACTGCAGTGCATCCCCATTGGTGCCAGTGCACTCTCTGGACTCACTGCACTGCATCCCCAGTGGTGCCAGTGCACTCTGTGGACTCACTGCACTGCATCCCCAGTGGTGCCAGTGCACTCTCTGGACTCACTGCACTGCATCCCAATGGTGCCAGTGCACTCTCTGGACTCACTGCAGTGCATCCCCAGTGGTGCCAGTGCACTCTCTGGACTCACTGCACTGCATCCCCAGTGGTGCCAGTGCATTCTATGGACTCACCGCACTGCATCCCCAGTGGTGCCAGTGCACTCTCAGCAGTAACTGCAGTGCATCCCCAGTGGTGCCAAAGCACTCTCTGGACACCCGGCACCGCATCCCCAGTGGTGCCAGTGCACTCTCTGGACTCACTGCAGTGCATCCCCAGTGGTGCCAGTGCACTCTCTGGACTCACTGCACTGCATCCCCAGTGGTGCCAGAGCACTCTCTGGACTCACTGCATTGCATCCCCAGTGGTGCCAGTGCACTCTCTGGACTCACTGCAGTGCATCCCCAGTGGTGCCAGTGCACTCTCTGGACTCACTGCACTGCATCCCCAGTGGTGCCAGTGCACTCTCTGGACTCACTGCACTGCATCCCCAGTGGTGCCAGTGCACTCACTGGACTCACTGCACTGCATCCCCAGTGGTGCCAGTGCACTCTCTGGACTCACTGCACTGCATCCCCAGTGGTGCCCGTGCACTCTCTGGACTCACTGCAGTGCATCCTGAGTGGTGCCAGTGCACTCTCTGGACTCACTGCACTGCATCCCCAGTGGTGCCAGTGCACTCTCTGGACTCACTGCACTGCATCCCCAGTGCTGCCACTGCATTCACTGGACTCACTGTACTGCATCTCCAGTGGTGCCAGTGCACTCTCTGGGCTCACTGCAGTGCATCCCCAGTGGTGCAAGTGCACTCTCTGGACTCATTGCACTGCATCACCAGTGGTGCCAGTGCACTCACTGGATTCACTGCACTGCATCCCCAGTGGTACCAGTGCGATCTCTGGACTCACTGCAGTGCATCCCCAGTGCTGCAGGTGCACTCTCTGGACTCACTGCACTGCATCCCCAGTGGTGCCAGTGCACTCTCTGGACTCACTGCACTGCATCCCCAGTGGTGCCAGTGCACTCTCTGGACTCACTACAGTGCATCCCCAGTGTTGCCAGAGCACTCTCTGGACTCACTGCACTGCATCCCCAGTGGTGCCAGTGCACCCTGTGGACTCACTGCAGTGCATCCCCAGTGGTGCCAGTGCACTCTCTGGACTCACTGCACTGCATCCCGAGTGGTGCCAATGCACTCTCTGGACTCACTGCACTGCATCCCCAGTGTTGCCAGTGCATTCACTGTACTCATTGCACTGCATCTCCAGTGGTGCCAGTGCACTCTCTGGGCTCACTGCAGTGCATCCCCAGTGGTGCCAGTGCACTCTCTGGACTCACTGCACTGCATCACCAGTGGTGCCAGTGCACTCTCTGGACTCACTGCACTGCATCCCCAGTGGTGCCAGTGCACTCTCTGGACTCACTGCACTGCATCCCCAGTGGTGCCAGAGCACTCTCAGGACTCACTGCACTGCATCCCCAGTGCTGCCTGTGCACTCTCTGGACTCACTGCACTGCATCCCCAGTGGTGCCAGTGCACTCTCTGCACTCACTGCACTGCATCCCCAGTGGTGCCAGTGCACTCTCTGGACTCACTGCACTGCATCCCCAGTGGTGCCAGTGCACTCTCTGGACTCACTGCAGTGCATCCCCAGTGGTGCCAGTGCACTCTCTGGACTCACTGCAGGGCATCCCCAGTGGTGCCAGTGCACTCTCTGGACTCACTGCACTGCATCCCCAGTGGTGCCAGTGCACTCTCTGGACTCACTGCACTGCATCCCCAGTGGTGCCAGAGCACTCTCTGGACTCACTGCACTGCATCCCCAGTGCTGCCTGTGCACTCTCTGGACTCACTGCACTGCATCCCCAGTGGTGCCAGTGCACTCACTGGACTCACTGCACTGCATCCCCAGTGGTGCCAGTGCACTCTCTGGACTCACTGCAGGGCATCCCCAGTGGTGCCAGTGCACTCTCTGCACTCACTGCACTGCATCCCCAGTGGTGCCAGTGCTATCCCTGGACTCACTGTAGTGCATCCCCAGTGGTGCCAGTGCACTCTCTGGACTCACTGCAGGGCATCCCCAGTGGTGCCAATGCACTCTCTGGACTCACTGCACTGCATCCCCAGTGGTGCCAGTGCACTCTCTGGACTCACTGCAGTGCATCCCCAGTAGTGCCAGTGCACTCTCTGCACTCACTTCACTGCATCCCCAGTGGTGCCAGTGCACTCTCTGGACTCACTGCAGGGCATCCCCAGTGGTGCCAGTGCACTCCCTGGACTCACTGCACTGCTCCAGCCGCGGCAGCCGCTCCAGCCGCGGTAGCCCTCCAGCCGTGGCAGCCGCTCCACTCGGTAGCGGCTGGAGCGGCTGCCGCGGCTGGAGCGGCTGGAGCTGCTGCCGCGGCTGGAGCGGCTGCCGCGGTTGGAGCGGCTGCCGCGGCTGGAGCGGCTGGCGCGGCTGGAGGGGCTACCGCGCCTGGAGCGGTTAACGCGGCTGGAGCGGATGCCGAGGCTGGAGAGGATGCCGCGCCTGGTGCGGCTGGAGAGGCTGCCGCGGCTGGAGCAGTGCAGTGAGTCCAGAGAGTGTACTGGCACCACTGGGGATGCAGTGCAGTGAGTCCAGAGAGTGCACTGGCACCACTGCGGATGCAGTGCAGTGAGTCCAGAGGGTGCACTGGCACCACTGGGGATGCAGTGCAGTGAGTCCAGAGAGTGCCCCGGCAACACTGGGAATGCACTACAGTGACTCCAGATAGTGCCCCGGCAACACTGCGAATGCACTACAGTGACTGCAGAGGGTGCACTGACACCACTGCAGATGCAGTGCCGTGAGTCCAGAGAGTGCACTGGCACCACTGTGGATGCGGTGCCGGGAGTCCAGAGAGTGCTTGGGCACCAATGGGGATGCACTGCAGTTAGTCCAGAGAAAGCACTGGCACCACTGGGGATGCGGTGCACTGAGTCCAGAGAGTGCACTGGCACCAATCAGGGTGCATTGCCGTGACTACAGAGAATGCACTGGCACCACTGGGGATACGGTGCCGGAAGTCCAGAGAGTGCACTGACACCACTGGGGATGCGGTGCATGGAGTGCAGAGAGTGCTTTGGCACCACTGGGGATGCACTGCTGTTACTCCAGAGAGTGCACTGGCACCACTGGGGATGCACTGCAGTGAGTCCAGACAGTGCACAGGCACCACTGGGGATGCAGCGCAGTGACTCCAGAGAGTGCACTGACACCAGTGGGAATGCGGAGCAGTGAGTCCAGAGAGTGCAATGGCACCACTCAGCGTGCAGTGCGGTGATTCCAGAGAGTACATTGGCACCACTGGGGATGCACTGCAGTGAGTCCAGAGTGCACTAGCACCACTGGGGATGCACTGCGGTGAGTCCAGAGAGTGCACTGGCACCACTGGGGATGCAGTGCAGTGAGTTCAGAGAG